>NC_079221.1:56434981-56437481 GCF_029633865.1 Lampris incognitus | reverse complement strand
GGACTTCTTCTGCATCAAGTAGAACTTCTTCTGTGTCATGTAGAACTTCTTCTGTGTCATGTAGAACTTCTGCATCCTGTAGGACTTCTTCTGCATCAAGTAGAACTTCTTCTGTGTCGTGTAGAACTTCTGCATCCTGTAGGACTTCTTCTGCATCCTGTAGGACTTCTTCTGTGTCATGTAGAACTTCTTTTGCGTCATGTAGAACTTCTTCTGCGTCATGTAGAACTTCTTCTGCGTCATGTAGGACTTCTTCTGTGTCATGTAGAACTTCTTCTGCGTCCTGTAGGACTTCTTCTGCATCAAGTAGAACTTCTTCTGTGTCATGTAGAACTTCTTCTGTGTCATTTAGAACGCCTGCATCCTGTAGGACTTCTTCTGCATCACGTAGAACTTCTTCTGTGTCATGTAGAACTTCTTCTGTGTCATTTAGAACGCCTGCATCCTGTAGGACTTCTTCTGCATCACGTAGAACTTCTTCTGTGTCATGTAGAACTTCTTTTGCGTCATGTAGAACTTCTTCTGTGTCATGTAGAACTTCTTTTGCGTCATGTAGGACTTCTGTGTCATGTAGAACTTCTTCTGTGTCGTGTAGAACTTCTGCATCCTGTAGGACTTCTTCTGCATCCTGTAGGACTTCTTCTGTGTCATGTAGAACTTCTTTTGCGTCATGTAGAACTTCTTCTGCGTCATGTAAAACTTCTTCTGCGTCATGTAGGACTTCTTCTGTGTCATGTAGAACTTCTTCTGCGTCCTGTAGGACTTCTTCTGCATCAAGTAGAACTTCTTCTGTGTCATGTAGAACTTCTTCTGTGTCATGTAGAACTTCTGCATCCTGTAGGACTTCGTCTGTGTCATGTAGAACTTCTTCTGCGTCATGTAGAACTTCTTTTGCATCATGTAGGACTTCTGCATCACGTAGAACTTCTTCTGTGTCATGTAGAACTTCTTCTGTGTCATGTAGAACTTCTTTTGCGTCATGTAGAACTTCTTCTGCGTCATGTAGGACTTCTTCTGTGTCATGTAGAACTTCTTTTGCGCCATGTAGGACTTCTATGTCATGTAGAACTTCTTTTATGTCATGTAGAACTTATTTTGCATCATGTAGAAGTTCTGTGTCATGTAGAACTTCTTCTGCGTCATGTAGGACTTCTTCTGTGTCATGTAGAACTTCTTTTGCGTCATGTAGAACTTCTTTTGCGTCATGTAGAACTTCTTTTGCGTCATGTAGAACTTCTGTGTCATGTAGAACTTCTTCTGTGTCATCTACGACTCTTCTGCGTCATGTAGGACTTCTTCTGTGTCATGTAGGACTTCTGCGTCATAAAGGACTTCTTCAGTGTCATGTAGGACTTCTTCTGTGTCATGTAGGATTTCTGTGTTTCTTCTTCTGTGTCATGTAGGACTTCTTTTGCGTCATGTAGAACTTCTTTTGCGTCATGTAGGACTTCTGTGTCATGTAGAACTTCTTCTGTGTCATCTACGACTCTTCTGCGTCATGTAGGACTTTGTCTGTGTCATGTAGGACTTCTGTGTCATGTAGGATTTCTGTGTTTCTTCTTCTGTGTCATGTAGGACTTCTTATGTGTCGTGTAGGACTTCTGCATCATGTAGGACTTCTTCTTTGTCATATAGGACTTCTTCTGCATCATGTAGGACTTCTGCGTTTCTTCTGTGTTTCTTCTGTGTCGTGTAGGACGTCTGTTTTTCTTCTGTTTTTCTTCTGTGTTTCTTCTGTGTCATGTAGGACTTTGTCTGTGTCGCGGGGGACTTCTGTGTTTCTTCTATGATATGTATGACTTCTTCTACATCATGTAGGACTTCTATGTCATATAGGACTTCTGTGTCATGTAGGACTTCTTCTGCGTCATGTGGGACTTCTGCGTCATACAGGACTTCTGTGTTTCTTCTTCTGTGTCATGTAGGACTTCTGTGTTTCTTCTTCTGTGTTTCTTCTGTGTTTCTTCTGTGTTCTGTGTTTCTTCTTCTGTGTCATGTAGGACTTCTGTGTTTCTTCTTCTGTGTTTCTTCTGTGTTTCTTCTTCTGTGTCATGTAGGACTTCTGTGTTTCTTCTTCTGTGTTTCTTCTTCTGTGTCATGTAGGACTTCTTCTGCATCATGTAGGACTTCTGTGTTTCTTCTTCTGTGTTTCTTCTGTGTTTCTTCTTCAGCGTCATGTAGGACTTCTCTCAGCGTTATAAACACGTTCTTTGCCTCTAACAACTCAAACTCAGCTGTTTCCTTTTCTCAACCACTCAGTCCCTTTCTAAATGTGTGTTCATAAGGGCCCTGCTGGCTGTCATAGGAGAGGTCTCTGTGGATGATATTATTATTATTATCGTTGTTGTTATAGGAGAGGTCTCTGTGGATGATATTATTATTATTATCGTTGTTGTTGTAGGAGAGGTCTCTGTGGATGATATTGTTGTTGTTTGTTGTTGTTGTTCTTGTTATAGGAGCGGTCTCTGTGGATGATATTGTTGTTGTTGTTGTTAATGTA
>NC_079221.1:56424981-56432481 GCF_029633865.1 Lampris incognitus | reverse complement strand
GAGAGAGACACCGAGACAGAGGGGTAGAATGGAAGAGAGAGAGAGAGACACCGAGACAGAGTGGTGGAATGGAAGAAGACAGGGAGAGAGAGAGAGAGAGACACCGAGACAGAGGGGTAGAATGGAAGAGAGAGAGAGAGAGAGAGAGACACCAAGACAGAGTGGTGGAATGGAAGAAGACAGGAGAGAGAGAGAGAGAGAGAGAGAGAGAGAGAGAGAGAGAGAGAGAGAGAGAGAGAGAGAGAGAGAGAGAGACACCAAGACAGAGTGGTGGAATGGAAGAAGACAGAGAGAGAGAG
Organism: Lampris incognitus; assembly: GCF_029633865.1. NCBI lineage: Eukaryota > Metazoa > Chordata > Actinopteri > Lampriformes > Lampridae > Lampris > Lampris incognitus. The sequence goes on along the minus strand of NC_079221.1, from coordinate 56,432,182 downwards.
AGAGAGAGAGAGAGAGAGAGAGAGAGAGAGAGAGAGAGAGAGAGAGAGAGACACCGAGACAGAGGGGTAGAATGGAAGAGAGAGAGAGAGAGAGAGAGACACCAAGACAGAGTGGTGGAATGGAAGAAGACAGGGAGAGAGAGAGAGAGAGAGAGAGAGAGAGAGAGAGACACACCAAGACAGAGTGGTGGAATGGAAGAAGACAGAGAGAGAGAGAGAGAGAGAGAGAGAGAGAGAGAGAGAGAGAGAGAGAGAGAGAGAGAGAGCATGTCTTTATGTGTAAGCGTGAGCTTGTTAGAAATGTGATTGTGCTTTATGTGTATCTGATGCTCTTAAATGTGTAACATAGTGAATTGACGTGTGTGTGTGTGTGTGTGTGTGTGTGTGTGTGTGTGTGTGTTGTGTAGGGGCATGTCTGAGTGGTCGTGTGTGTGTGTGTTGTGTAGGGGCATGTCTGAGTGGTGTGTGTGTGTGTGTTGTGTAGGGGCATGTCTGAGTGGTGTGTGTGTGTGCGTGTGGTGTACAGTCAGGAGCAGAGGAATGAAACCCAACAGGAATGTATTTCCCATACATACACACTCTCCTGTTGGGTTTCATTCCTCTGCTCCCAGTCACACCATGCAGGGAGGACATGGCACCCTGTCCCACTGCTTCTACACTGCTGTCTGGTCTTACACTGCTGTCTGGTCTACACTAGTGTCTGGTCTACACTGCTGTCTGGTCTACACTGCTGTCTGGTCTACACTGCTGTCTGGTCTACACTAGTGTCTGGTCTACACTGCTTCTACACTGCTGTCTGGTCTACACTGCTTCTATACTGCTGTCTGGTCTACACTGCTGTCTGGTCTACACTGCTGTCTGGTCTACACTGCTGTCTGGTCTACACTGCTTCTACACTGCTGTCTGGTCTACACTGCTTCTATACTGCGTCTGGTCTACACTGCTTCTATACTGCTGTCTGGTCTACACTGCTTCTACACTGCTGTCTGGTCTACACTGCTGTCTGGTCTACACTGCTTCTACACTGCTGTCTGGTCTACACTGGCACTGCTCTGATGTTAAATGGAAGTGAAGTGAAATTGTGAATGAGGAGTGTCTGTCAAAACAGACAGACAGACAGACAGACAGACAGACAGACAGACAGACCGACGCTGCCTAGAGAAGACAGGCTGGATACACAGCAACACTTCCTGCTACAATGTAGCACATATGAAGACTTAAGCTCAAAGTGTAAATTCCAAGATGTTGATACATTGTGTGACCAGACTGAAATGCAGCATGTTGATACATTGTGTGACCAGACTGAAATGCAGCATGTTGATACATTGTGTGACCAGACTGAAATGCAGCATGTTGATACATTGTGTGACCAGACTGAAATGCAGCATGTTGATACATTGTGTGACCAGACTGAAATGCAACATGTTGATACATTGTGTGACCAGACTGAAATGCAGCATGTTGATACATTGTGTGACCAGACTAAAATGCAGCATGTTGATACATTGTGTGACCAGACTGAAATGCAACATGTTGATACATTGTGTGACCAGACTGAAATGCAGCATGTTGATACATTGTGTGACCAGACTGAAATGCAGCATGTTGATACATTGTGTGACCAGACTAAAAAGCAACATGTACTTGGGGAAAACGGTGTCAGCAGCATAGATGCAGCAAGATGTGTCAGGTGGTGTCACAGCCTGAGAGACAAGCAGCACAACACCTGACACCAGTAGTATCCTCACAACCCATGCTCCACCTCTGATCTACTTCCTCCTTTATTGTTATTGTTGTTTTATTGTTTCTCTGTTGGTCGGTGTGGTGTTGTGTTAATGTTCATTATTACTGTAGTTGTGTACTGTCCACACTGCACCTTGATGCTTTGGCAGCATTGTTTTAAAACTTTCATGCCAATAAAGCCCTTTGAATTGAGGGGGGAGGGGGGGCAGCGACGAGCATTGCAGCAAGATTTGTATTTCCCTGCCACCACCTGAGAGACAGTGGGTGACGGCACCTATTGCTACTGTTGTTGTTTGATATCATAATCATTGTTGTTGTTGCTGTTATTGTTATAACCATTGTTGTATTGTGTTGTTGTTGTTTTACATGCTTTGGCAATATGTACACAAACGTATGTCATGCCAATAAAGCACATATTGAATTGAATTGAATATTGAATTGAGGGACAGACAGACAGATAGATAGATAGACAGAGAGACACACAGACAGAGAGAGACAGAGAGAGCAAGACAGACAGACAGAGTGAGAGAGACATAGAGAGGGACACAGAGAGAGGGAGACAGACAGACAGAGAGAGAGAGCCAGAGGGAGACAGACAGACAGACACAGAGAGAGAGAGACATAGCGACACACAGAGACAGACAGACAGAGAGGGTGAGAGACAGACAGAGAGAGAGATAAACACACAGAGAGACAGACAGAGAGAGAGATAAACACACAGAGAGACAGACAGACAGACGGACAGACAGACAGAGAGAGATAAGGAATCACTTCACTCTTTGTGGCTCACTGCAGAGACCGGGTTGGATTGAGCAATTCTTTCTGCCACTGTACTTTGTGTGTGTGTGTGTGTGTGTGTGTGTGTGTGTGTGTGTGTGTGTGTGTGTGTGTGTGTGTGTGTGTGTGTGTGTGCGTGCGTGCGCTGACAGTTGACTCATACAGTCCTATAGGAGAACTGGTGTGTATGTGGAAGTCATGTTGGGATTCGTCCAAACTTGTTTGAGTTGTGTTTTTTTCATGATGTCTTACACTGTTATTAGATTCAGGACATTGTGTTGTATGGTTGTTGTCATGGTGTGTTATACTGTTGTTCTCACAGGTGTTTGTATGGTTGTTGTCATGGTGTGTTGTACTGTTGTTCTCACAGTGTGTTGTACGGCTGTTCTCACAGTGTGTTGTACAGTTGTTCTCACTGTGTGTTGTACGGCTGTTCTCACAGTGTGTTGTACGGTTGTTATCACGGTGTGTTGCACGGCTGTTCTCACAGTGTGTTGTACAGCTGTTCTCACAGTGTGTTGTACGGCTGTTCTCACAGTGTGTTGTACGGCTGTTCTCACAGTGTGTTGTACAGTTGTTCTCACGGTGTGTTGTACGGCTGTTCTCACAGTGTGTTGTACGGTTGTTCTCACGGTGTGTTGCACGGCTGTTCTCACAGTGTGTTGTACAGCTGTTCTCACAGTGTGTTGTACGGCTGTTCTCCCAGTGTGTTGCACAGTTGTTCTCACAGTGTGTTGTACGGTTGTTCTCATGGTGTGTTGTACTGCTGTTCTCACGGTGTGTTGCACGGCTGTTCTCACGGTGTGTTGCACGGTTGTTCTCACGGTGTGTTGCACGGCTGTTCTCACAGTGTGTTGTACGGCTGTTCTCACAGTGTGTTGCACGGCTGTTCTCACAGTGTGTTGTACGGTTGTTCTCACAGTGTGTTGTACAGCTGTTCTCACAGTGTGTTGTACAGTTGTTCTCACGGTGTGTTGTACAGTTGTTCTCACGGTGTGTTGTACGGTTGTTCTCACAGTGTGTTGTACGGCTGTTCTCACAGTGTGTTGCACGGCTGTTCTCACAGTGTGTTGTACAGCTGTTCTCACAGTGTGTTGTACGGCTGTTCTCACAGTGTGTTGCACGGGTTGTTCTCACAGTGTGTTGTACGGTTGTTCTCACGGTGTGTTGTACTGCTGTTCTCACGGTGTGTTGCACGGCTGTTCTAACGGTGTGTTGCACGGCTGTTCTCACAGTGTGTTGTACAGCTGTTCTCACAGTGTGTTGTACGGCTGTTCTCACAGTGTGTTGTACGGCTGTTCTCACAGTGTGTTGCACGGTTGTTCTCACAGTGTGTTGTACGGTTGTTCTCACAGTGTGTTGTACGGCTGTTCTCACAGTGTGTTGTACGGTTGTTCTCACGGTGTGTTGCACGGTTGTTCTCACAGTGTGTTGTACGGCTGTTCTCACGGTGTGTTGCACGGTTGTTCTCACAGTGTGTTGTACGGTTGTTCTCACGGTGTGTTGTACGGCTGTTCTCACAGTGTGTTGTACGGTTGTTCTCACAGTGTGTTGCACGGTTGTTCTCAGAATCAGAACACTTTATTCATCCCCGAGGGAAAATTGAGTTCTATTACAGACACTCACGCTCTAATCACTAAAAACGAACAAGATACAAGATAAGAAAATAGAAACAGAAACAAACAGAAATAAAAGATAAACAAACAGAAATAAAAGATAAATAAGAAACAGAAACAAACAGAAATAAAAGATAAATAAGAAACAGAAATAAACAGAAATAAAAGATAAACAAGAAACAGAAACAAACAGAAATAAAAGATAAATAAGAAACAGAAATAAAAGATAAATAAGAAACAGAAATAAGAACAAAATATATCAACAAGCATGGTGCACATAACACCCTATCTATACTGCACTTGTAAAGTCTGATGGCCACAGGCAGGAATGACCACCTGTGGCGCTCTGCGGTGCTTTTCGGCAGAATGGGTCTATTACTAAAAGTACTCCCGTGCCCAACCAGCATGTCATGGGGTGGGTGGGAGACATTGTCCATGACAGCATGTAATTTCAACAGCGTCCTCCTCTCAGAAACTGCCGCCAGAGTATCCAGTGCCACCCCCACAACGTCACCGGCCTTGTGGATCAGCTTATTGAGCCTGTTTGCATCCGCTACCCTCAACCTGCTGCCCCGACACACAACAGCAAACAGGAGAGCAGTGTCCTGTCCACCACAGACTCACACCACATCCTGAGCATTGTCTGGCAGATGTTGAGGGACTCAGCCTCCTGAAAAAGTAGAGACGGTTCTGTCCCTTCTTGTAGAGGTCATCAGTGTTCTTAGCCCAGTCCAGTTTATTGTTTATCTACACCCCCAGGTACTTCCACAGTGTCCACACTGACCCCCTGGATGGAGACAGGGGTCACTGGTGTCATGTCCCTCCTCAGGTCAACAACCTGCTCCTTTGTCTTAGTCACATTGGGCTGCAGCTTGTTCTGCTCACACCATGTGACATAGATTCCAACCACAGCCCTGTACTCAGCCTCCTCGCCAGTACTGATGCATCCCACTAAAGCAGAGTCATTAGAGAGCTTCTAAAGATGGCAGGACTCTGTGAGGTAGTTGAAGTCCGTGGTGTAGAGGGTGAAAAGGAAGTGAGACAGGGCTGTCCCCTGTGGAGCCCCAGTGTTGCTGACCACTCCGTCTGACACACAGTGTTGCAAGCGCACATACTGTGGTCTACCAGGAAGGTAGTCAACAATCCAGGACACAAGGGGGGCCTCTTCTCACCCAGTAGAGTTGGCGGGATGGTGTTAAGGCACTGGAAAAGTCCAAGAACATGACTCTCACAGAGCTTGCTGGCTTATCCGGGTGGAGATAGGCACGGTTAAGCAGGAAAATGATGGCATCCTCAACTCCCATTCGGGGTTGGTAGGCGAACTGGAGGGGGTCTAAGTGTGGCTTGACCGTGGGCCGAAGCTGCTCCAGGTTGAGTCTTTCCAGAGTCTTCATGATGTGTGAAGTCAATGCTACCGGTCTGCAGTCCTTGGAGTCCCGGGATGCGACGTTATAGGCACAGGAACGAGGCAGGATGTTTTCCACAGCACGGGGACCCTTTGAAGTCTAAGGCGGATGTTGAAGACATGGTGAAGCACTCCACATAACCGAGGGGCACTGGCTTGAGCACCCTGGGGCTAACACCATCCGGGCCTGCCTCCTTGCTTGCGTGAAGTCTCAACAACTGTCTTCTGACATGGTCAACCGTGAAGCACACTGTAGGTGTTACAGGTAGGGGGGGGGTCGTCAGGATGGAGAGGGCCATTAGTTCAGGAACCCAGGAGGGCCCCCACTGGAGGCTGGGGGAATGTAAGGGGGAGGAGGGGGAGGGGTCATTGTGTCAAATCTGTTAAAAAGCACATTAAGTTCACTGGCTCTGTCCAAGCTGCCCTCCACTGCTCTGCTGCCAGGCGGCCTGAAACCAGTGATGGTCTTCATACCACTCCAGACCTCTCTCATGTTGTTCTGTTGGATTTTTTGCTCCAACTTTCTCCTGTAGTTATCTTTAGCCTCCCCGATTCTCGCTTTTAGTCCCGTTGTATTTTCCTCAACTCCTCCTTATTGCCAGCTCTAAATGCCCTCTTCTTTTCGTTCAGGATGGCTTTGATGTCCTTTGTTACTCATGGCTTGTTTTTTGAATAACAATGGACAGTCTTTTCAGGGACAATGCAGTCCACACAGAAGTTTATCCAGGTCATCCCCGTGTGGCTCATATAGAGAACGTGCCAGTCTGCTACCTCAAAACAGCCCGGGAGTTTCACGCGGACCTCCTCCGACCATTTCCTCACTGTTTTTGTGGTCACAAGGCTGCCGTTTAACAAGGGGCACATAGCAGGGGTTCAGATATACTAGGTTGTGATCTGACTTACCCAGGGGATGGGGGGGGGAGAAGAGCTGTAAGACTCTTTCATGTTAGCATACATCAAGTCCAGCCTCCTCTCCTCCCTGGTTGTGCAGTTCACATATTGGGCGAAGTTGGGCAGGGTTTTCACCATGGAGACATGGTTGAAGTCACCCGAGATTATGATGAGGGCACTCGGGTGTCGGGTCTGAAGATGAGCTATGGCGGTGTGAATGACGTCACACGCTGCCGTCGGGTTGGCAGAGGGGGGAATGTAAACAGCTACCACAAGAGCATGTGAGATTTCCCTGGGCAAATGATATGGCCCGAGTCCCACGGCTAGCAGTTCAATGTCCGGGCAACAAATACGTTTCTTGATGGTAATGTGACCAGGATTACACCATCTGTTGTTAACGAGAATGACAAGTCCTCCACCCTTGCTCTTACCACTTCCCGAGCGTTCCCTGTCAGCCCGAACAGTCCGGAAGCCGTTGATGGAAACACCGTGGTCGGGGACGTCCTGGTGCAGCCATGTATCAGTGAAACACGTGAGGCTACACTCACCAAACTCTCTGATTCCTGACTAGCGCCGTTGGCTCGTCCATCTTATAGCTAGCGATCTGACGTTGCCCATGACGAGAGAGGGGACATACGGTTTATATCTCCTCTCTCTCTCCGTCCGTCAACCTTCCGCTTTCTTGATTTGTGTCCTTTACCCCGTCCTCCCGAAAAGATCTCCTAACCGTCCCCCTAATATCCTGGGGGATTTGGTGAGTTTGGTCTGT
>NC_079221.1:56347481-56419981 GCF_029633865.1 Lampris incognitus | reverse complement strand
AGAATGTAGCATTCACACTAAGTATGACGTCAGAATGTAGTGTTCATGCTAAGTATGGCATCAGAATGTAGCATTCACACCAAGTATGATGTCAGAATGTAGTATTCATGCTAAGTATGGCATCAGAATGTAGCATTCACACCAAGTATGATGTCAAAATGTAGTATTCACACTAAGTATGGCGTCAGAATGTAGTATTCACACTAAGTATGACGTCAGAATGTTGTATTCACACTCAGTATGACATCAGAATGTAGTATTCACACCAAGTATGGCGTCAGAATGTAGTATTCACACTAAGTATGACGTCAGAATGTAGTATTCACACTAAGTATGGCGTCAGAATGTAGCATTCACACTAAGTATGGCGTCAGAATGTAGCATTCACACTAAGTATGGCGTCAGAATGTAGTATTCACACTAAGTATGACGTCAGAATGTAGTATTCACACTAAGTATGACATCAGAATGTAGCATTCACACTAAGTATGGTGTCAGAATGTAGCATTCACACTCAGTATGATGTCAAAATGTAGTATTTACACTAAGTATGGTGTCAGAATGTAGTATTCACACTAAGTATGACATCAGAATGTAGTATTCACACTAAGTATGGCGTCAGAATGTAGTATTCACACCAAGTATGGCGTCAGAATGTAGCATTCGCACTAAGTATGGCGTCAAAATGTAGTATTCACACTAAGTATGACTTCAGAATGTAGTATTCACACTTAAGTATGGCGTCAGAATGTAGCATTCACACTAAGTATGGCGTCAGAATGTAGTATTCACACTAAGTATGACGTCAGAATGTAGTATTCACACTAAGTATGGCGTCAGAATGTAGTATTCACACCAAGTATGGCGTCAGAATGTAGCATTCGCACTAAGTATGATGTCAAAATGTAGTATTCACACTAAGTATGGCGTCAGAATGTAGTATTCACACTAAGTATGGCGTCAGAATGTAGGATTTACACTAAGTGTGACGTCAGAATGTAGTATTCACACTAAGTATGACATCAGAATGTAGTATTCACACCAAGTATGGCGTCAGAATGTAGCATTCGCACTAAGTATGATGTCAAAATGTAGTATTCACACTAAGTATGGCGTCAGAATGTAGTATTCACACTAAGTATGGCGTCAGAATGTAGCATTCACACTAAGTGTGACGTCAGAATGTAGTATTCACACTAAGTATGACTTCAGAATGTAACATTCACACTAAGTATGACGTCAGAATGTAGTATTCACACTAAGTATGACTTCAGAATGAGTATGTAGTGCGTTCCAGCTGCAGAGTATGTGAGTTTTGTGTCTGTGAGAAATACCCAGATGTATAGCAGATTAGCAAGAAGTTGTGAGTTTGCGCTGTATGTTTCCCTAGACGGTAGAGGCTGGTTCCCATCGATGCAGAGAACGGTCAACTGAGCATGCGCAAGTACTCGTCGCCTCCGTTGTTTGGGTAGGTTAGGGTTAGGGTTAGGGCGGGGCCTAGGGTTAAAGGGTTAGGGTTAGGGTTAGGGCGGGGTTAGGGTTAAAGGGTTAGGGTTAGGGCGGGGTTAGGGTTAAAGGGTTAGGGTTAGGGCGGGGTTAGGGTTATAAAGTTAGCTAATCAGAGCAGAGTAGGGGCGGGGCTTCCTAGAATCCTAGCCCCTAGATGCTATGCGGGGCGTGAGGAGGCGTGGTAGAGGCATGTCGCTCATGCTCAGTTGACCGTTCTCTACTCCGTTTCCGTTCTCTGCATCGACGGGAACCAGCCTCTACCCTTACGAGACATATTCAACTCCCCCATAATGCATTGCGAAATATAGACATGTTAAGAGTTAGTTTGGCTACTTAAAAAAACATCTTGGCAGGACAAATTGACAACAGAAGGTGTGAAGAAGCATTATAAGACCAAGTTTGATATGTGTTTTAATAACCGAGCTGTGGTGCAGTATTGTGAAAAGTATTGTCAGGGAATATGTACAATGTAAACAGGAAACAAACTCTACAACAACTCTGTACATGTACATTCACCAGGGCTGCTTAACACTGAAACTGAAACAAGGACATAGCACAACTCTCTGGGTAAAGGTTAAGAAGGGGGGGTGGGGGCAGGAACAGCACAGCCAATCAGAGAAAGGGGAATAGGTGAGTGAAGCCGGGCAGTCAGGGTCACTCAGGCAAATGGGTGGAGGTGAACCAAAACACCAGTCGGGATGGGGAACGGGCGAGCCCCAATGACCCAGATCACACACCCCTGACCCAGATCACACACCCGTGACCCAGGTCACACACCCCTGACCCAGATCACACACCCCTGACCCAGATCACAGACCCCTGACCCAGATCACACACCCGCGACCCGGATCACACACCCATGACCCAGGTCACACACCCATGACCCAGATCACACACCCATGACCCAGATCACACACCCATGACCCAGATCACAGACCCCTGACCCAGATCACACACCCGTGACCCAGATCACAGACCCCTGACCCAGGTCACACACCCCTGACCCAGATCACACACCCGTGACCTGGATCACACACCCATGACCCAGGTCACACACCCCTGACCCAGATCACACACCCATGACCCAGATCATACACCCATGACCCAGGTCACACACCCCTGACCCAGATCACACACCCATGAACCAGATCACACACCCATGACCCAGATCACACACCCGTGACCTTGATCACACACCCCTGACCCAGATCACACACCCGTGACCTGGATCACACACCCGTGACCAGGATCACACACCCGTGACCAGGATCACACACCCGTGACCAGGATCACACACCCCTGACCCAGATCACACACCCCTGACCCAGGTCACACACCCGTGACCTGGATCAAACACCTGTGACCTGGATCACACACCCCTGACCCAGATCACACACCTATGACCTGGATCACACACCCGTGATCAGGATCACACACCCCTGACCCAGATCACACACCCATGACCCAGATCACACACCCATGACCCAGATCACACACCCCTGACCCAGATCACACACCCATGACCCAGATCACACACCCCTGACCCAGATCACACACCCATGACACACGAGTGACCGTGAAGCGCTGCTCTCCACCCAGCACGTGTAGGTACAGTGCACCGGCCAGCTGCTCCCCCCGAACCTCTGAAAATGTGGCAGCAGATTTACTGATCAGCGTTACTAACATGAACTGGCCATACAGTGGAGCTCTGCATGGCCACGTTCTCACCTGAAAAAATATTAACACTTAATTAAGTGATATGTTAACAGTCTTATTAGCGGAAATAACAACTGTTGTTAGCTTACTTTAAAATTCCCATCAGTCATCGCTGTCGCTGCCAGTAACCTACATACTCAGAGCTTCTTGCTAATTTGGTATACATCCGGGTATTTCTCGCGTACACAAAATTCACATATACTGTGCCGTTGGAACGCACTACATACTCATTTTGACGTCATACTTAGTATGAATAGCACGTTAGCAGACGGTTCCAAACACAGCCCTTTTCCACGGCAGCCATGTTGACATGAACTAGTGGGGGGTGAGGGGGGGGGACACAGGTGTTAGTAATGATCCGTCTGTTTCTGTCCGTCTGTTTCTGTCCCTGTTTCTGTTTGTCTGTCTGTTTCTGTTTGGTTGTGATTCCCAGTGAACCTGAGTGACAGCAGCAGGGTGTAACAGGTGGACCTGCTGCAGGTGTAACAGGTGGACCTGCTGCAGGTGTTTGCTGCATGGTGTAACAGGTGGACCTGCTGCAGGTGTTGGCAGCATGGTGTAACAGGTGGACCTGCTGCAGGTGTTGGCAGCATGGTGTAACAGGTGGACCTGCTGCAGGAGTTTGCAGCATGGTGTAACAGGTGGACCTGCTGCAGGTGTTGTCAGCATGGTGTAACAGGTGGACCTGCTGCAGGTGTTGGCAGCAGGGTGTAACAGGTGGACCTGCTGCAGGTGTTGGCAGCAGGGTGTAACAGGTGGACCTGCTGCAGGTGTTGGCAGCAGGGTGTAACAGGTGGACCTGCTGCAGGTCTTGGCAGCAGGGTGTAACAGGTGGACCTGCTGCAGGTGTTTGCAGCATGGTGTAACAGGTGGACCTGCTGCAGGTGTTGGCAGCAGGGTGTAACAGGTGGACCTGCTGCAGGTGTTTGCAGCAGGGTGTAACAGGTGGACCTGCTGCAGGTGTTGGCAGCATGGTGTAACAGGTGGACCTGCTGCAGGTGTTGTCAGCAGGGTGTAACAGGTGGACCTGCTGCAGGTGTTGGCAGCATGGTGTAACAGGTGGACCTGCTGCAGGTGTTGTCAGCATGGTGTAACAGGTGGACCTGCTGCAGGTGTTGGCAGCATGGTGTAACAGGTGGACCTGCTGCAGGTGTTGTCAGCAGGGTGTAACAGGTGGACCTGCTGCAGGTGTTTGCTGCATGGTGTAACAGGTGGACCTGCTGCAGGTGTTGGCAGCATGGTGTAACAGGTGGACCTGCTGCAGGTGTTTGCAGCATGGTGTAACAGGTGGACCTGCTGCAGGTGTAACAGGTGGACCTGCTGCAGGTGTTGGCAGCATGGTGTAACAGGTGGACCTGCTGCAGGTGTTTGTCATTAGACACATTATTCCTCATAGGCTGCAGACATTCACTTGTGTTGATTTTCTTTCATCTTCCAGTTTCTGTCTGAAGACCTGCTCCTCAGCCTTAATCTGCCCTCCCAGCTTTCCTGCTCCTCTGAAACACACACACACACTCACATACACTATACCATTGTATTGACATTCATGAGTCTTCCTCCTGCACAGAAACCAGAATGTGGCAGAACCAGCATGCCGTTCAACATGTCTGACATGCTCCGACAGTGGGGAAAAAAACTGACCAGACTGATGTTCTGACGTCTGTCTGAAGGTCTGTTGCTATGCCGTGCTATAAGACGTTCTCATTACAGTTAGCCAGCTGTTGATCAGGTGTCCGTGTCCTGATCCGAGGTGGTGACTCATAGTCGGACCGACCAGTATTCGGGCCAACATGTTTGTCTCAGCCGTGTTTAAATACGCCGCCTGATACCACAATACTCCACAACGTGTCTGCTTCATGTGAGACCTTCAGACAGCAGTCAGGAAACCGGTGTCAGACTGGTTTCTGGACACACGACTAAACCTCACATCAGCCGACGCTTCAGGAAGATTCCTGAAAACCACATGGAGCAGAACAGGCTCGTATTGTGGCACACACGTATGCAAATAGTGTGTGTGTGAGTGAGACGTAGTGACTGGCGTACCTGTTCACACCTGTGGTCATGTGATGACAGTCACTCTTCCTGTCTGCTAGGCACAGAGAGAGAGACAGGCGGAGAGAGAACGATAGAGAGAGGGATAGACGGACAAGAGAGATCAAGTCGAGACCAAGTGTCTTTATTGTCCCTTGCAGGGAAATTAGTTTGCCGCTAGTATAAAAACTCTCACACAAAGACAAAACATACAAACACCAAGGCGGAACTGACAACAGGGCATGGTGGGCAAGGAGAACCAAAGTAGGTCAAATATAAAATATAGAATATAGAAAATATAAATATAAAATAGAGAATGAAAATATAAATATAAAACATACAGGCCAAGGAAACGAGCGATCTGCAGATAACAGATGAATACTGTCTACCATTTAACAACTGGATGGCACTGGGTACAAAGGAAACCTTGTATCTCTTAGTCCTAATACAGGGCATCCTCAACCGACCACCTGAGGGTAACAGCTCCAACTCTGGCCGAAGGGGGTGACCTCGGCACTGCAGAAGGGAAGTAGCCTTTCTGAATACCTTACTGTGATAAAGGTCAGTAAGCCGGGCTTGACTTCTCCCTGAGATCTTACTAGCCCACATGATGAGTCTATCAAGCCTTTTTTTTACTGGCCAGAGTCAAGTTACCAAACCAAGCAACAATACAGTACACTAAAACTGTTTCAGTGAAACTTGTATAAAAGAGAGTCATCCTCTGGGAGGAGACATTACATGTCCACATTTTCCTCAGGAGAAACCGTCTTTGTTGGACCTTCTCTGATGTGGAAGCAACCCGAGTTTCAAAGCACAACGTGTTGTGGAGAACAACCCCCGCATATTTGTGGCTGTCCACAAGCTCAATGTCAGCACCTTTAATGCTGGTTGGTACAGGACTAGGAGGAGTCTTTCTAAAGCTGATCAGCATGTCTTTAGTTTTAGACACATGTAAGTAGAGAGAGGACTCATCACACCAAGACACAAATTCATTGACCACAGGTCCGTGTTGGTCCTCCTCCCCTTCAAGAACTTACAATCACTGAATCATCCGCAAATGTGAATATGTGTCTATTGGTGTGGTTGCTTTAGCGACAGTCATTAGTGTACAAGATGTAGAGTAACGGAGAGAGACAACAGCCCTGAGGGGAACCAGTTGAAGAGTACAGCTGATTGGAAAAGTAGCCATTAACCCTCACAGATAGAGGGGGAGGGGAGACCGAGATGATAGTCACTCTTCCTGTCTGCTAGAGAGAGACAGAGGGCGATAGAGAGACAGAGACAGAGACAGACAAAGATAGAGAGAGATAGAGAGAGAGCTCCTGCAGCTCTCTCTCTGCAGCTCCTGGCCTCACCCTAAACAACACAGAAGTTAAATTCTTGCTCTATGCAGATGACCTGGTCCTACTGTCACCCACAGAACAGGGTCTACAGCAGCATCTGGGTCTGCTAGAGAAATACTGTCAGAACTGGGCCCTGGCAGTAAACTTAAAAAAAGACAAAAAGTAAGATCTTCCAGAAGAAGCCAAGATGTCAGCAAAGTAGACACCTATTTACTCTAGGCAACACCACCCTAGAGTACACGTTAAACTATGATGACCTGGGACTGAGGGTCAGTGGGACTGGGGGTCAGTGGGACCGAGGGTCAGTGGGACTGAGGGTCAGTGGGACCGGGGGTCAGTGGGACCGAGGGTCAGTAGGACTGAGGGTCAGTGGGACTGAGGGTCAGTGCCCCGGGAAAGCTTTGGTCTGGCAGTGAATGCCCTTAAAGAGAAAGCCCGAAGAGCTTTCTATGCAATAAAAAGAACATTATATAAAACAGACACCCCAATTAAAACCTCGTCCAAAATCTTTGACAGTGTCCTCCTGCCCATTGCAGTATATGGAAGTGAAGTATGGGGTCCACTCAGTCAGCAAGACTACACTAGATGGGACAAACATCCAACAGAAGCCCTGCATGCAGAATTCGGTGAAAACTGATAACCGTACAAAGGAAAGCACCAACAGATGCATGCAGGGCAGAATCAGGCCGTTTCCCATCGATAATAAATATCAAAACAGATCACTTACATCCTGGATGCACCTTAAATCAAGTCCCCACCACACACTGCAGTTTAAAGCAGTCCAAATCCAAGAGCTAAGAAAGAGCCCCCCCCCCCAGTCAGCTGGTTGTGAAACTAACTGGCCTCGTAACCACTGACATAGATGAGTTTCAGACCAGCACTGCTAACCAACCACAGACTAGATAAACCACATCATCACACAATGCAACAACTCATATGTGGAACACTGGGGCACAGAAACCAAATGACAACACAACTGAGAATGTTATGGGGCCCTAAAAAGAGAAGACAAACTGGCTGACTGTCTGTCCACTGTCAGAGACAGTCAGCACAGACACGTCCTTACCAAGTACAGGCTCACTGACCACAGTCTAGCCACTGACAAGGACAGACACACAAAACATCTTGGCTACCAAAAGAGCAAAGAATATGTGCTCACTGTCCGGCAGGTGAGGTGGAGACAGAGATGCACTTCCTGCTAAATTGTGAGACGTTCCAGAACATAAGAGAAAAATACCAGGAGACATTTGAAAACCAGATTCCAAATGTTCTGCTGCGGGATGAGAAAGAACAATGGCCACTTATTTTAGGAGAGGGTCAAAGGTCACAGCTTGCAGCACAATATGTGTCAGAATGCCACAGCCTAAGGGTCAGTGAGTGACCAAAACACTGTCAGTTACTGTCAGTTGCTGTTCCAGTGCTGGTCTATGAATCTGCCAGATCTACCTGTTCCTTTTTCATTTTATTTAATTTAATTTAATTTATTTTTGTTTGGTACTCTGTTGACCTGTTCTGCTGTCACCTGCTTTGGCGAGAGAGAGAGAGAGAGACATACATACAGACATACAGACAGGCAGGTAGACAGACAGACAGACAGACAGACGGAGAGAGAGACAGACAGAAAGAGAGAGAGAGACAGACAGAGAGACATACAGACAGACAGACAGACAGACAGACAGGCAGACAGACAGGCAGGCAGACAGACAGACGGAGAGAGAGACAGATAGAAAGAGAGAGATAGACAGACAGAGAGACAGAGAGACAGACAGAAATAGAGAGATAGACAGACAGAGACAGACAGACAGACAGACAGTGACAGGCAGACAGACAGAGACATACAGACAGACAGACAGACAGACAGACAGACAGACAGACAGACAGGCAGGCAGACAGACAGACAGTGACAGACAGACGGAGAGAGAGACAGACAGAAAGAGAGAGAGAGACAGACAGAGAGACAGACAGAAATAGAGACGGACACAGACAGACCGACGGAGAGAGACCTTGTGTTTCTGTCAGGTTAACAGGTTCTTGTGTAGCTTCTGCTACGGCTACTCACACTGGCTTCAACTTCCTGTTCAGACACAAAACATTGCAGCTAAATGGAGCAGGGTGGGGGAGGTGGTGGTGCCGGGGAGGTTGCCGGTTTAAATCCCTGAGGCTGAATGAGGAGATGCTTTGCTGGAGCGCCTCAGTGACAGACGGCAGCAGATGGTGGTTGTACTGCTCAGCTTCCAGTTGTTTTTGTAGCGGACTTGGAAAACAAAACCTTTAATGAAGTTAACTGACAAGAATGTGATTAAAACCATGCAGGAGGTCTTCTAAACGGACACAGTGCAGCAGCAGCAGTGCAGCAGTGCAGCAGTGCAGCAGCAGTGCAGCAGCTGTTGTCTATAGAACTCTTCAGAACGAGTCAGTGTGAGACATTGATTGATTGATTGATTCTGATTGATTCTGAACTGTTTGAATCGTCTGTTATGAGTCTTACCAGTGTTCACTCTAGTGTGCAGCATCTATTGTGAGTCTTAGTGTTCACTCTGGTGTGCAGTGTCTGTTGTGAGTCTTAGTGTTCACTCTGTTGTGCAGCATCTGTTGTGAGTCTTAGTGTTCACTCTGGTGTGCAGCATCTGTTGTGAGTCTTAGTGTTCACTCTGGTGTGCAGCGTCTGTTGTGAGTCTTAGTGTTCACTCTGGTGTGCAGCATCTGTTGTGAGTCTTAGTGTTCACTCTGGTGTGCAGTGTCTGTTGTGAGTCTTAGTGTTCACTCTGTTGTGCAGCATCTGTTGTGAGTCTTAGTGTTCACTCTGGTGTGCAGCATCTGTTGTGAGTCTTAGTGTTCACTCTGGTGTGCAGCGTCTGTTGTGAGTCTTAGTGTTCACTCTGTTGTGCAGCATCTGTTGTGAGTCTTAGTGTTCACTCTGGTGTGCAGCATCTGTTGTGAGTCTTAGTGTTCACTCTGGTGTGCAGCGTCTGTTGTGAGTCTTAGTGTTCACTCTGGTGTGCAGCATCTGTTGTGAGTCTTAGTGTTCACTCTGGTGTGCAGCGTCTGTTGTGAGTCTTAGTGTTCACTCTGTTGTGCAGCATCTGTTGTGAGTCTTAGTGTTCACTCTGGTGTGCAGCATCTGTTGTGAGTCTTAGTGTTCACTCTGGTGTGCAGCGTCTGTTGTGAGTCTTAGTGTTCACTCTGGTGTGCAGCGTCTGTTGTGAGTCTTAGTGTTCACTCTGGTGTGCAGCGTCTGTTGTGAGTCTTAGTGTTCACTCTGGTGTGCAGCGTCTGTTGTGAGTCTTAGTGTTCACTCTGTTGTGCAGCATCTGTTGTGAGTCTTAGTGTTCACTCTGTTGTGCAGCATCTGTTGTGAGTCTTAGTGTTCACTCTGGTGTGCAGTGTCTGTTGTGAGTCTTAGTGTTCACTCTGGTGTGCAGTGTCTGTTGTGAGTCTTAGTGTTCACTCTGGTGTGCAGCATCTGTTGTGAGTCTTAGTGTTCACTCTGGTGTGCAGCGTCTGTTGTGAGTCTTAGTGTTCACTCTGTTGTGCAGCATCTATTGTGAGTCTTAGTGTTCACTCTGGTGTGCAGTGTCTGTTGTGAGTCTTAGTGTTCACTCTGGTGTGCAGTGTCTGTTGTGAGTCTTAGTGTTCACTCTGGTGTGCAGCATCTGTTGTGAGTCTTAGTGTTCACTCTGGTGTGCAGCGTCTGTTGTGAGTCTTAGTGTTCACTCTGGTGTGCAGTGTCTGTTGTGAGTCTTAGTGTTCACTCTGGTGTGCAGCATCTGTTGTGAGTCTTAGTGTTCACTCTGGTGTGCAGCATCTGTTGTGAGTCTTAGTGTTCACTCTGGTGTGCAGCATCTGTTGTGAGTCTTAGTGTTCACTCTGGTGTGCAGTGTCTGTTGTGAGTCTTAGTGTTCACTCTGGTGTGCAGCATCTATTGTGAGTCTTAGTGTTCACTCTGGTGTGCAGCATCTGTTGTGAGTCTTAGTGTTCACTCTGGTGTGCAGTGTCTGTTGTGAGTCTTAGTGTTCACTCTGGTGTGCAGCATCTATTGTGAGTCTTAGTGTTCCCTCTGGTGTGCAGTGTCTGTTGTGAGTCTTAGTGTTCACTCTGGTGTGCAGCATCTGTTGTGAGTCTTAGTGTTCACTCTGGTGTGCAGTGTCTGTTGTGAGTCTTAGTGTTCACTCTGGTGTGCAGCATCTGTTGTGAGTCTTAGTGTTCACTCTGGTGTGCAGCATCTGTTGTGAGTCTTAGTGTTCACTCTGGTGTGCAGTGTCTGTTGTGAGTCTTAGTGTTCACTCTGTTGTGCAGCATCTATTGTGAGTCTTAGTGTTCACTCTGTTGTGCAGCATCTGTTGTGAGTCTTAGTGTTCACTCTGGTGTGCAGCATCTGTTGTGAGTCTTAGTGTTCACTCTGTTGTGCAGTGTCTGTTGTGAGTCTTAGTGTTCACTCTGTTGTGCAGCATCTATTGTGAGTCTTAGTGTTCACTCTGTTGTTTAGCATCTGTTGTGAGTCTTAGTGTTCACTCTGTTGTGCAGCATCTGTTGTGAGTCTTAGTGTTCACTCTGGTGTGCAGCATCTATTGTGAGTCTTAGTGTTCCCTCTGGTGTGCAGCATCTGTTGTGAGTCTGTGTTCACTCTGGTGTGCAACGTCTGCTGGCCAGAGCGCACACATGACACTGACCTACAGCAGGAAACACAAACACAATGCAGTATCATCCAGTCTGCTACACGTGCACCAGCTCTTTCCCCACACACCTGAACACACCACCTTTCAAGAGGGAGTTCACTGTGTGTGTGTGTGTATGGGTGGGTGGGTGTGTGTGTGGGTGGGTGTGTGTGTGTACATTTTGTTTGTGGGAATTGGTGTGTGTCTTCATGAGGTCATTTGTGGCAGGCTGGGTGTGTTAGTGTGTATTTTTGTGTGAGTTGCATGCTTGTGGTCGTGTGTGTGTGTGTGTGTGTGCGTGGGCGGGGGTGGTAAAGTTGTAAGTCATGAGTTCAGAGTGTGGTGCATCAGCTGCACTCACACACTGCTGGAAGCTACAAGCTGTGGTTTCTGTGTGTGTGTGTGTGTGTGTGTGTGTGTGTGTGTGTGTGTGTGTGTGTGTTAAGGTGCGGTAGAGAGAAGAGGGAGGGGCTGTGTATGAATACATGTGTTTTTGTTTCTGTGTGAGTTAGGCTTTTTGGCCAAGTAAACCACAGTCAGGAGAGGAGGTCAAAGGTTAACAGGAAGTCCTGAGGTGTCTTTCTATCAATATCTACTCATGCTGTCCTTGTCTCCACCCTGTCGTCCCTCCATCCTCTCTTCCTGAGACTCCCTCGTGGGGTGACTATGGCTCAACCGCATGGTTTTAACCTTTCATTCACTTTCTCACTCACACTCTCATTGGAAGTCGGTCGCGCTGTCGAGCAGCCGACATCGTTTCCTGTTCTTCCTCCTCTTCTTCTTCTTCTTCCTGTCAGGGAGCAGCGAGATGGAGCGCTACGTAACGACGCAGTATCGAAAAGGGAAAAACTGAATCGTCTGTTCAAATTGTTCATGTGACCGTGACTGTGTATAATGGGCTCGACACGCAGGAAGTTCACTTTAGAAGCATGTTGGGTCAACAACAGTCATACAAAATGTGTGCAACACAAAACTGCAGGACTGCAGACCAGGTGCGAGGCCCTGAGCGGTCGCACAGCCCATGTGATGGCTCGTGTGACCCTGCGGAGGCAGAGAGACACGTGGACGTAAGAGGCCGTTCAGAAGTTGCGTCTTTTGTGCACACAGGTTCTTCGTTTTGAGCCAAGATGCACGACAAGCATCCTCAAAACACAAAGCGACACCGTCACAGTGCGCTTTCGTTGCAGGGCACTTGTTTTTTCAGGTACGTCCATGGCCCACCGTGATGAACCAGTCTCACCCTGCCCTCCGCTGGTTCATGTCCTATCTCTCAGGGAGACCTTTTGGAGGGGAGAAGTGTCCAAACCACTTAGCTTATCCGCAGGGGTGCCTCAAGGGTCAGTGCTCGGCCCCCTTCTCTTCTCAGTATACACCACCTCACTTAGTGCAGTCTTACACTCCCATGGTTTCTCGTACCATCGCTATGCTGAAGATACCCAGCTCTTCCTGTCATTCCTGCCAGATGACCTCACAGTCTCGGCAGGGATGTCGTCATGCCTTGCTGATATTGCTGCATGGATGAAAGAACGCCACCTTCAGCTTAACCTATCAAAGACTGAGCTCCTAGTCATCCCAGCCAGTCCATCCTTACAACAACAGATCAATATCCAGCTCGGATCAACCCAACTCAGCGGCACGGTGGTGCAGTGCTTAGCACAGTTGCCTCACAGCAAGAAGGTCCTGGGTTCGAACCCCAAGGTAGTCCAACCTTGGGGGTCGTCCCGGGTTGTCCTCTGTGTGGAGTTTGCATGTTCTCCCTGTGTCTGTGTGGGTTTTCTCCGGGTGCTCCGGTTTCCTTCCACAGTCAAAAGACATGTAGGTCAGGTGAATTGGCCGTACTACATTATCCCGAGGAATAAATGGATGTGTGTGTGTGTGTGTCTGTGATGACCTGGCGGCCTGTCCAGGGTGTCTCCCCGCCTGCCGCCCAGTCACTGGGCACATCTCCCCAGCGACCCTGAGAGCAGGATAAGCAGTTAAGATAATGGATGGATGGATGGGACAGCAGCCGTTTTAAATTGTTTAAAAATAGTATTAAAGTTGTTAAAATGTTAATTTTGGTGTCAGTTAGGTTCATAACAGACACACTAACATATGCAATGCATTAATATCTCAATTGAATATTTATCTTGACACAATATAGAGTTTAAAAAAACGGCGGTCAGTTTGACCACCCATGGTCATTTTAGGTAGGAGTAAAATCCCGGTCGTTCTAGTGTTAAGGTTTGACTCATCATCCACTGGAGCACAAACTAGGAGTCATCAGGATGCTGCACCACCGAGCTGACAACGTCCCCACCGACACAGCGGCCGGGGACGAGGAGAAACCCCACATTAAACAGACCCTGGTTAAGTGTGGTGATCCTGACTGGGCGTCTGTCAAAGCCAGCAAGACCCCAAACAGTGGACCAGCCGATCGAAGACAGGAGAAGGACAACAGCTGTCTAAGAGTAAACCAGTGGTGATTCTGTATGTGGTGGGAATGTTGGAAAAGCTGACACTTATTTTCCAAACACCTCGTCTCAGTTGCTTTCAAACCCCAAAACACACTGCACCAGAAGCTGGTCCACCCCAAGGATCAGGTCCCCCGGCACAAACAGAGCAATATAGTGTAGCCGTTAAGTGCCAGGAGGATTGTCGTGACTTGTACATCGGGGAAACCAAACAGACTCTGGCCAAGAGGATGTCACAACACAGGAGAGCGACCATGTCAGACCAGGACTCCACAGTCTACACCATCTACAGACCAGGACTCCACAGTCTACACCATCTAAAGGCCAGGACTCCACAGTCTACACCATCTACAGGCCAGGACTCCACAGTCTACACCATCTAAAGGCCAGGACTCCACAGTCTACACCATCTACAGGCCAGGACTCCACAGTCTACACCATCTACAGGCCAGGACTCCACAGTCTACACCATCTAAAGGCCAGGACTCCACAGTCTACACCATCTACAGATCAGGACTCCACAGTCTACACCATCTACAGGCCAGGACTCCACAGTCTACACCATCTACAGACCAGGACTCCACAGTCTACACCATCTACAGACCAGTGGCCACTCTTTCAAGGATGAGGATGTGACCATCCTTGATAGGGAGGAAGGCTGATTTAAACGGGGAGAACGGTCAAAGAGGCCATCTATGTGAAGAGGAAACGACCATCCCTGAATGGGGGGGGGGGGGGGGGTCTAAGAGTACATCTGTCACCATCTTACAATGCTGTGACTGCAACTATTCCCCAATCCTCTGTGAATAGTACACATGACCACTGTAACTCTAGTTAATGGTCACACCCTAATTTGCATATGAAACTGGTCGTTGGTTTGGGTCGTTATGCCACTGTATTGTTTATAAGGGTGGGGACACCTGCAGTCACTGTATTGTTGATAAGGGTGGGGTACCTGCAGTCACTGTATTGTTTATAAGGGTGGGGTACCTGCAGCCACTGTATTGTTGATAAGGGTGGGGTACCTGCAGTCACTGACTGTATTGTTGATAAGGGTGGGGTACCTGCAGTCACTGACTGTATTGTTTATGAGGGTGGGGTACCTGCAGTCAGGTGAGACTGCTACATGGTACTGTCTCAACTTGACTCAACTTTTTCATTTTCCATTTCTGGAAAGTTCCGGTGTTTTGGTACCTGTTACCACTGTTCTGGTACCACCTTTGTCAAGCGGGTACCAAAGTCAGTGCAGACCAGCTACACTGAGGGGTCCTGTTATGGTAATGCAAAACGACACTGCGAGCCGAGCCGAGCCGAGCCGGTACCATGTGGTGGAAAAGGGGCGTTAGATGATGATGAGACGTTTCTCTCAATAAACATCGTGTCCAGATGAACTGATTCAACCTTCTGGGACCTGCGCTTACAACTTCTAAACACGTGTGTGTGTGTGTGTGTGTGTGTGTGTGTGTGTGTGTGTGTGTGTGTGTGTGTGTGTGTGTGTGTGTTGTGTGTGTGTGTACGGACACAACATGGGTCAATAACGTCAGTTGTCAAGTTCAAATAAATGTGAACAGGATCTCATTGAAGTGCGTTTCACGTTCCTGTCACATGTGTATTGCTAAAGCAACTTCTTCATCTCAAGTACAGCAAAACATCACAGCACCTGTCTGTCTCCACCTCCATCTTCTGTCTCCACCTCCATCTTCTGTCTCCACCACCATCTTCTGTCTCAACCTCCATCTTCTGTCTCCACTCCCATCTTACCTTCTGTCTCCACTACCATCTTACCTTCTGTCTCCAGCTCCATCTTACCTTCTGTCTCCACTCCCATCTTACCTTCTGTCTCCACTCCCATCTTACCTTCTGTCTCCACCTCCATCTTCTGTCTCCACTCCCATCTTACCTTCTGTCTCCACTCCCATCTTACCTTCTGTCTCCACTCCCATCTTACCTTCTGTCTCCACTCCCATCTTACCTTCTGTCTCCACTCCCATCTTACCTTCTGTCTCCAGCTCCCATCTTACCTTCTGTCTCCACTCCCATCTTACCTTCTGTCTCCACTCCCATCTTACCTTCTGTCTCCACTCCCATCTTACCTTCTGTCTCCAGCTCCATCTTCTGTCTCCACTCCCATCTTACCTTCTGTCTCCACTCCCATCTTACCTTCTGTCTCCACTCCCATCTTACCTTCTGTCTCCACTCCCATCTTACCTTCTGTCTCCACTCCCATCTTACCTTCTGTCTCCACTCCCATCTTACCTTCTGTCTCCACTCCCATCTTACCTTCTGTCTCCAGCTCCATCTTCTGTCTCCACTCCCATCTTACCTTCTGTCTCCACTCCCATCTTACCTTCTGTCTCCACTCCCATCTTACCTTCTGTCTCCACTACCATCTTACCTTCTGTCTCCCACTCCATCTTACCTTCTGTCTCCAGCTCCATCGTACCTTCTGTCTCCACTCCCATCTTACCTTCTGTCTCCACTCCCATCTTACCTTCTGTCTCCACTCCCATCTTACCTTCTGTCTCCACTCCCATCTTACCTTCTGTCTCCACTCCCATCTTACCTTCTGTCTCCACTCCCATCTTACCTTCTGTCTCCACTCCCATCTTACCTTCTGTCTCCACTCCCATCTTACCTTCTGTCTCCACTCCCATCTTACCTTCTGTCTCCACTCCCATCTTACCTTCTGTCTCCAGCTCCATCTTACCTTCTGTCTCCAGCTCCATCTTCTGTCTCCACCTCCATCTTCTGTCTCCACTCTCATCTTACCTTCTGTCTCCACTCCCATCTTACCTTCTGTCTCCACTCCCATCTTACCTTCTGTCTCCACTCCCATCTTACCTTCTGTCTCCACTCCCATCTTACCTTCTGTCTCCAGCTCCATCTTATCTTCTGTCTCCACTCCCATCTTACCTTCTGTCTCCACTCCCATCTTACCTTCTGTCTCCACTCCCATCTTACCTTCTGTCTCCACCTCCATCTTCTGTCTCCACTCCCATCTTACCTTCTGTCTCCACTCCCATCTTACCTTCTGTCTCCACTCCCATCTTACCTTCTGTCTCCAGCTCCCATCTTACCTTCTGTCTCCACTCCCATCTTACCTTCTGTCTCCACTCCCATCTTATCTTCTGTCTCCACCTCCATCTTCTGTCTCCACTCCCATCTTACCTTCTGTCTCCACTCCCTTCTTACCTTCTGTCTCCACTCCCATCTTACCTTCTGTCTCCAGCTCCATCTTACCTTCTGTCTCCAGCTCCATCTTACCTTCTGTCTCCACTCCCATCTTACCTTCTGTCTCCACTCCCATCTTACCTTCTGTCTCCACTCCCATCTTACCTTCTGTCCCCACTCCCATCTTACCTTCTGTCTCCCACTCCATCTTACCTTCTGTCTCCACTCCCATCTTACCTTCTGTCTCCACTCCCATCTTACCTTCTGTCTCCACTCCCATCTTACCTTCTGTCTCCACTCCCATGTTACCTTCTGTCTCCAGCTCCATCTTACCTTCTGTCTCCCACTCCATCTTACCTTCTGTCTCCAGCTCCATCGTACCTTCTGTCTCCACCTCCATCTTCTGTCTCCAGCTCCATCTTACCTTCTGTCTCCACTCCCATCTTACCTTCTGTCCAACCCTCTCTGCTTTTCTATCTGCCCTCTGTTATTCCTTCCATCTCATAATCTGTTTCTGTCTCTACATGTGACACACACCCCCCCACACCCACAATCTAAAGTGTGGTCAGCAGTGTCAGCATCATGAACACGTTGCTAGCTGTTCATTGGAAGCAGTGATCAATTAGAGAAGAGACACGTGTCAGTGGTCCCCTCTTCATCAGAGTCTTCTCTCAGTAGATGTAATAACATGGCTGACAGCAGACTGGCTTCTGAAGTTCATCTGGAGCATTTAGAGATGCTGCTGATTGACAGACTCCTTTAATGAATCCATGTACTGTGTTCAACTTGTAACACACACACACACACACACACACACACAAACACACACACACACACACACACACACACACACACACACACACACACACACACACGGACGAGAGAGAGCGAGAGAGAGAGAGAGAGAGAGAGAGAGAGAGAGAGAGAGAGAGAGAGAGAGAGAGAGAGAATAGAGTCCAGTGTTCTTGTAATGAAAGAGCTGATTCATGTCTTTACTCCACATGGAGGTCATACTCTCTCTCCATCTGCTCCCTCTCTTCCACTCTGACACCGTCTGTGTCACTCTGTTCTCTTTTTGTCTCTCCTTTCTCCCCCTGCTCTCTCCCCCTCCCTCTCTCCCCCCCTCCCTCTCCTCCCTCTCCCCCTCCCTCTCTCTCTCTGCCTCGCCAGCTGTCTCTCTGTCCTTCTCCTCCTGCTGCCTTCTGGTCTCCGCTGTTGGTTTTCTCTGAATCAGATTCTTCTAATTCCTCCGTGTGATCTGTCTCTCACTGCTTCCTGTCCCCGTTCACTGACAGATCCATTACACACTGCCGATGCTGCACGGGACAACACACACACACACACACACACACACACACACAACCTAACAGACACACAACCTAACAGACACACAACCTAACAGACACACAGTATCATGGTCGTGTGACAGAGAGTGGCTGAAAGAGGCTAAACGACGATGTGTGAGAGACCGACAGACGGTTCAGTACCGACATCTGTACTGTCACACGTCAGTACTCAGTACTGAGCAGTACCAACATCTGTACTGTCACACGTCAGTACTCGGTACCGAGCAGTACCGACATCTGTGCTGCCAGACGTCAGTACTCGGTACCGAGCAGTACCGACATCTGTACTGCCACACGTCAGTACTCGGTACTGAGCAGTACCGACATCTGTGCTGTCACACGTCAGTACTCGGTACTGAGCAGTACCGACATCTGTGCTGTCACACGTCAGTACTCGGTACTGAGCAGTACCGACATCTGTGCTGTCGCACGTCAGTACTCGGTACTGAGCAGTACCGACATCTGTGCTGTCGCACGTCAGTACTCGGTACTGAGCAGTACCGACATCTGTGCTGCCAGACGTCAGTACTCGGTACGGAGCAGTACCAACATCTGTGCTGCCACACGTCAGTACTCGGTACGGAGCAGTACCAACATCTGTGCTGTCACACGTCAGTACTCGGTACTGTTCAGTACCAACATCTGTGCTGCCAGACGTCAGTACTCGGTACTGTTCAGTACCAACATCTGTGCTGTCACACGTCAGTACTCAGTACTGAGCAGTACCGACATCTGTGCTGCCAGACGTGAACAGACTGTTCAGTACTGACGTCTGTGCTGCCAGACGTCAGTACTCGGTACTGTTCAGTACCAACATCTGTGCTGCCAGACGTCAGTACTCGGTACTGTTCAGTACCAACATCTGTGCTGTCACACGTCAGTACTCAGTACTGAGCAGTACCAACATCTGTGCTGCCAGACGTGAACAGACTGTTCAGTACTGACGTCTGTGCTGCCAGACGTCAGTACTCGGTACTGTTCAGTACCAACTTCTGTGCTGTGAACAGACTGTTCAGTACTGACGTCTGTGCTGCCAGACGTCAGTGCTCGGTACTGTTCAGTACCAACATCTGTGCTGTGAACAGACTGTTCAGTACTGACGTCTGTGCTGCCAGACGTCAGTACTCGGTACTGTTCAGTACCAACTTCTGTGCTGTGAACAGACTGTTCAGTACCGACATCTGTGCTGCCAGAGGTGGGTAGGTGGTGGGCGGTCGGCTCCCTGGCAGACCGGACAGGAAGTGCGTCTGATAAGCCTGGAGCTGAGAGGCGGTGACGTGGCCGTGTGGGCAGGTTGCCGGGGACGTTAGCCGGTTGGACACATCAGGGTGGGTTTACTGCAGCTGTGGCCTGTTGGAGTGTGAAGAAACATGTCTGCAGCACCGTCGGTCTCTACAGACCGCCAGCTGTGGTCTGTAGAGGACTCCACCGAGTCTCATCACACACGGGACTCCACTTGACCAGACGTGTACAGACAGTGTTGACTCCTTTCACATAAACAAAGGTGGTGTGTGTACTTGTACTATACTTGTACTATACTTGTACTGTAGTTGTACTGTAGTTGTACTGTAGTTGATAATCTCGATGTAAACATTTCTTCGGCCACCCGGGTGGTGTGATGGTCTATTCCGTTGCTTACCAACGCAGGGATCGCCAGTTCGAATCCCCGTGGTACCTCCGGCTTGGTCGGGCGTCCCTACAGACACAGTCGCCCATGTCTGTGGGTGGGAAGCTGGATGTGTGTATGTGTCCTAGTCGCTGCACTAGCGCCTCCTCTGGTTGGTCGGGGTGCCTGTTCGGGGGGCTAAGGGGAATAGCGTGATCCTCCCATGCTCTGCGTCCCCCTGGTGAAACTCCTCACTGTCAGGTGAAAAGAAGTGGCTGGTGACTCCACATGTATGGGAGGAGGCATGTGGTAGTCTGCAGCCCTCCCCGGGTCAGCAGAGGGGGTGGAGCAGAGACCGGGACGGCTCAGAAGGGTGGGGTGATTAATTGGCTGGGGGGGTGGGGGGACAAAAGCGGCGTGCTGTAAAGATGGGGTTCGATCGCTGGGCTGGTGGGTGGACTCATATGCCGTTCTTTGTGTGTTTCAGACAACTATGCGATGAGCGGTCCGGACGGGAAGACGGAGTCGGTCGCTAACCTGCAGCCTCACACCAGCCTCACCTCGCTGCAGTCCAGCTCGCCGGGTCCCAAGCGCTCCGGGAACACGCTGAGAAAATGGCTGACCAGCCCCGTACGACGCCTCAGCCAGGGCAGCTCCGTCAAGAAGCTCCCCAACAACAAGAAGAAGACAGGTCAGACGGCCATGCTGGTCTCGGTCTGTAGGGATGCCAGGTCACATGCCAGGTCACATGCCAGGTCACATGCCAGGTCACATGCCAGCATACGGCGGGCGTAGCTCACATTTTAGATCAGGTCATCTGCCGTTTCTCACCACTTGTCCTTTTGGTGATGTGAGGGACATCACAATGATGTGTAACTAATGTATGTCTTGGTCCTGTGTATGTCCTTTTGATTGACAGGACCCGGAACAGGAAGAGAGGAAGGCAGGAAGAGCATTGACCTGGGACCGCCTGACCCCTCCCTGCAGGACGACCTCGCTGATGAGGTAATCGCTTCTATTTAAGATTCGAGATTTAGTTTAATTGTCATTTCAGTATCAACCTGCGTACATAGAAAAACCCCAAACGCAGTTTGGCCCCGCCCCCAGCCGTGCAACAGAGAAGATAAACAAACCGAAACGCGGTTTGGCCCCGCCCCCAGCTGTGCAACAGAGAAGATAAACAAACCGAAACGCGGTTTGGCCCCGCCCACAGCCGTGCAACAGAGAAGATAAAAACCGAAACGCGGTTTGGCCCCACCCACAGCCGTGCAACAGAGAAGATAAAACCCCAAACGCGGTTTGGCCCCGCCCCCAGCCGTGCAACAGACTACTACTGCTACTTTCTACTTTGGGCTGCAACAAATAGTTGAGCTCCCTGTATGTTCCAGGGAGATGACGGGGTCTGTGTCTGTGGTTTATTATTACAGGAAGTAGTATGGCAGAGGGACAGTCACTGGTATGATGGATCGAACCCACCAAAGGACCTGAATAAGTTTGGTTTACAACAGAACCAAACCTGAACCCACTCTGCTGCTCCTGCGGACGTCAGGTAGTGACGGAACTGTCCGCCCCTGTGTGCTGGCACCGAACGTTATTGTCGACAGCACAACCACGAGAGTTGGAGACAAGGGAATAAAACACGTTTGCAGCCAGCATTGGTGAGCCTGCTGGATTTGGACGGAGTCCATCACGTTTAAAAATAGAAGAGCGCTCCCAGAACAATTGTCGATAAAACCAAACTGTAAACAAGAGCACTGCGACTGAAGCCCGGTGTGAAGCTGCAGGAGTCTGCTAATGTTGGCAGCTGGTGTTCGTCAATGAGCGACCAGCACTGATGGGGGGGTTATGAGGGTAGGGGTGGGGGTGGGGCATGACTGTGGGACACCGTTTATTAATGATCCTAACTGCTTGTGGGTAGAAGCTGTTTAGCATTCTGCTGGATGTAGCTCAGATGCTCCTGTAGCTCCTCCCAGACGGCAGGAGAGACAACAGTTGTGAGAAGGAGGGTGGAGGTCCTTAATGGTGCTGGAGGCTCTGTGAACACAGCGTTGATGGTAAATCTCCAACAGGAAGGAGGGAGGGGCACAAATGATCTTGCTAGCTGTCTTCACTATCCTGTTCAGCTGGTGCTGTTTGGTCGCTTTGCAGTTACTGAACCAGGAAGTGAGACCGTAGGTTAGAGTGCTTTCAGTGGTGCCCCTGTAGAAGGTGGTGAGGGCTGGAATGGGGAGACTTGCCCTTTTAAGTGTCCGGAGGGGATGGAGCCGCTCTTGGGCCTTTTTAACGATGGCCAAGGTGTTACTGGTTAGGTTTGGTCGTCTGCCAGGTGCACTCCCAGGAACTTGATGTTACTGACCCGCTCCACAGTGGCGCCGCCAATGGTCAGCGGCATATGATGGTGCCTGCCGGCCCTCCTGAAGTCAATCACCATCTCTTTTGTTTTGTTTATGTTCAGGGAGAGGTTGTGGGATTTGCACCACACCGTTAGCTGCTCCACCTCCATCCTGTATGCAGATCCATCATTATCGCTGATGAGACCCACTACTGTTGTGTCATCTGCAAACTTGATGATGTGGTTGGTGTCAAGTTTGGCAGTACAGTCATGGGTTAGCAGGGTGAACAAGAGGGGGCTCAGGATGCAGCCCTGGGGTGAACCTGTGCTCACTAAGATGAAGTTTGATGTGTGGCTGTCCACCCTGACTGTCTGCTGCCTCCGTGTCAGGAAGTTGAGGACCCCAGTTGCAGGTGCCAGTGTCCACATCCAGCAACCTCAGCTTCTCCACCACTTGTTGTGGTACGATGGTGTTAAGTGCCGAGCTGAAATCAGTGAAGAGGATCCTGGCATAGGTGTTCTTCCCTTCCCCATGTGATAAAGTGAGGTGTAGTGTGGTAGAGATTGCGTCTTCTGTGGATCGGTTGGCTCTATATGCAGACTGCAGGGGATCTAGGTTTGCTGTGAGGCAGGCTCAAAGCACTTCAGAACTACGGGAGTGAGGGCCACAGGGTGGAAGTCATCCATACAGGCTGGGTTTGACTTTTTGGGCAGGGGAATGATGGTGGCACTTTTGAGGAGGTGGGCACTACTGCTTGACTGAGCAGGGTACGAACCCTGATAAAATCTGTAGGCTACATTGTCCTTCTTAATAACTCTGTGACTGTGTGGACAGCTGTCAGCTGTGCTGACCCCCCCCCCCCCCCCCGCAAAAAAAAGTGCTCGTTAGCACCAGCCGCCACTGCTTTTGTCCCAGGTTATCTTCGGTCGCAAGACCGTAATAACGGCGGTCTTTGAACCTGTCTCACAGTGTGACATAGGACCACCGGTTTGAAGCCTGGACCAAAGACATCGCCACGTGTAGTCATCTGTCATCTGAGACGGCCACATCACACAGTCTGTAGGAGGCTTAAGGTTCTTTAAGGCAGGAAAAGCAGTTTTCTGCTCCAATCTACCCAAATTCAAGACCACTTAAAGTCACAAAAGTCCTTTTCTGACATAATGTGAATAGTTTCAAGGTGACTTTAGGTCAGGAAGGATTTATCTGAACTGGTGTAGAAAGATAACACAGTTTCAAGGTGACTTTAGGTCAGGAAGGATTTATCGGAACTGATGTAGAGATATAACAGAGTCTAAAGGTGCCTTTGTGTGGAAGGAGCTTATCTGTCAGCATGGCCATGTTCCTCACAAGTCCACAATCACATGACTTCCTCACTCAAGACGCCGGCTCTCTCACACACACACACACACACACACACACACACACACACACACACACAGCATGACAGAGTCAGTATTAGTGGGGCCTGTAGTCATTTGGAGGATCAACCCTGTCTCTCCTGTTGTCATGGAAACAGAAAGTAACGCTCACATGACTAGGTCACATGACATGAGGCATGTTTTAATCTTGTCAGTTGTGCATTTTACTACTTTCATCTGTCAACTGTGTGAAAGTACTTTGGGATGACTGGGCTCTCTCTCTGGGCTCTCTGGGTCGAGCCTCATGTTTTTGTTTATCCAAAGGAGTTGAATCAAGTGCAACTGGACTTGGTATATATCCATGAAGACGTTTCACCTCTCATCCAAGAGGCTTCCTCAGTTCGTGCCTTTCTGAATTGACCAAGCTAGTCTGACTGGCTGGTGATGAGACTCAGAATTTATCCTCTTTGGAGTCGTTGTCAGAGCTATAGATGTCCATGGCTCTT
This sequence comes from Lampris incognitus, assembly GCF_029633865.1. Lineage (NCBI taxonomy): Eukaryota > Metazoa > Chordata > Actinopteri > Lampriformes > Lampridae > Lampris > Lampris incognitus. Next base: position 56,395,954 of record NC_079221.1, on the reverse strand, counting down.
TGTGTTCTGATGTTTACCAACGCCCGTCTCTAACAGAGCCATAGATATGCGTGGCTCTTTTGTGTGCCGATGTTTGGCCGTGCCCGTCGTGGTTTGAAAGAGGGGTGAAGGAAGCTATCTCTGCGAAACTGGAAAAACCATCCCTCAACAGAGGAGGAGGTCTGCGACACCACCTCTCTCCCACTTACAATGCCGTCCTTTCATCTCTACCCAGGAGACTCAAGAAGCCTAGCCTCCAAGAACAACAGTCACTCACTAACGGCTCCAATGACTCTCATGAACAATGAAGTCGAAACTAACACCCCCAATGACCGTCGCTCCTAAACAAATGCAAATCAATAGCTCCGATGGCGACGGGCGCGGCTGGACATCGGAGCTCAGGAGAGCCACGCATAGCAATAGCTCCGATAACGACGGGCGTGGCCAAACATGGGTGCACAATAGAGCCACTCATATCTATGGCTCTGACAACGACTCCTAGAGGATAAATTCTGAGTCTCATCACCAGCCAGTCAGACTAGCTTGGTCTAGTTAGAAAGACATGAACTGAGGAAGCCTCTTGGATGAGAGGCGAAACGTCTTCACGGATATATACCAAGTCCAGTTGCACTTGATTCAACTCCTTTGGATAACCATGACCTGGATGAATGAGAACATTCACAGACATGATGCGGAACAATTTGGGTCTGACACCCTTAAAATGGTGAGGGAATATGAAAGGATGGCTCGGAAGATTGCAGACTACAGAAACCACTTGCGATTCAATCTGAGATGCAGACAACACAGGCTCATACCCACTAGCCTGTGCCTGTGTACCACAATGAAAGGAATCATAGAGAAGGCACAGAATCAACTCCTGAATGAAAGAGTGAGACAGGTCCATTTCACTATTGAAGGGCTGAAGGAGAAATCTGACCAACTACTCCAGCAAATAACATCCCACTTGCCTGGTGCAGTCTTGGAGAGGATCACTGATTTCACCAAGAAAGCCCAACTATCTCAACACCACAAAACCAAAGAAAGGCAGACAAGGACACTAGCCAAGCAGATATACTTACCTGGAGACAAAAGACAGAACATCCCACACAAAACAGAACGCAGAACAGATGGATCAAGAATCTGTCGGACAGGGTATTTACCCAGTCAGAGAAGGAGGTCTTAGCCAAAGGACTGAACTTCGCCATGACACCCAAACAACTACCTATAGTTGACCTCATCACATCCACAGAATCAGCCATAAGGAAAAACAACGGAAACCGAGGCGGAACAGCTTAGGTTAAAGGTATCAGCAGCTCTGTCCAATGCAAAACTCCCTTCTTCCAACCTAACCATGGAGGAAAGGAAAGCCGTGACAGCCCTGAGCAAGGATGAAAACATCACTATCCTTCCAGCAGATAAGGGGAGATGCACGGTTATCCTCCACACAACAGACTACCATGCCAAGATCACCTCATTACTCAGCGACACCGACACCTATGAACCTCTGAGACGCGATCCTACTAGTGGTTACAAGAGGAGAATAATAGAGTACCTACAGAAACTACAGAAAGGAGGAACCATTGATCGGATACAATACCACCGTCTCTACCCACAAGATAACATTCCATGCATATATGGACTCCCTAAGATCCATAAAGATGGAACCCCCCTCAGGCCCATCGGCAGCAGCATAAACTTGGTCATGTACAACATTGCCAAATAGCCAACATCTTGACCCTTTTAGTGGGCGAAACACCTCACCATATCCAAAACTCCATTGACTTCGTGGACAAGGTCCAAGGCGTAAAACTGGAACCGGATGAAACCATGGTATCCTATGACGTGACCTCGCTATTCACCTGCATCCCAACCATGGAGGCTTTGGAAACTGTGAGGCAACGTTTGCTATGGGATGACACCCTCCACGGTAGGACCTTTGCCTGAACACTACGTATTTCCAATTCAGGGGCCAGTTTTACAGACAGAAACACGGCTGTGTAATGGGCTCACCGGTATCTCCCATTGTGGCCAACTTATATATGGAAGAGGTAGAACACAGGGCCCTGAACTCCTTCAGAGGAACACCTCCGAGCCACTGGTTCAGATATGTGGACGACACATGGGTCAAAATCCAAACACAAGAGGTGCAAGCGTTTACCAAACACATCAACTCAGTGGACAAGAACATTAAGTTCACAAGGGAAGACGTAAAGAACAACAGTTTGCCCTTCTTGGACTGTGACGTCCACATTGGGGAAGACAGGAGCCTCCACATTGGGGTTTACAGGAAACCTACACACACAGACCAATATCTACTTTTCGACTCACACCACCCGCTGGAACACAAACTGGGCGTCATCAGAACTCTCCAACACAGAGCTGACAATGTGCCCAGCAGCACTCAGGCCCAACGGGAAGAACACAAACACCTGAGGGGAGCTTTAAAAACCTGCGGCTACCCCAGTTGGACCTTTGTGAAAACTGCAACACGTTCCAGAAAGACCAACCAGGTGAGCGATGAGGAGAAAAGGAACAGAAGGAAGAACACAGTCATCCCATATGTTTCTGGGGTCTCCGAGAAACTCAGGAGAATTTTCAACAAACACCGCATCCCGGTATACTTCAAACCCAGCAACACACTCCCACAAAGACTGGTTCATCCCAAAGACCGTGTACCACACACCCGGAAAAGCAATCTGGTGTATGCTGTACAATGCAATGAGGATTGCACTGACCTATACATAGGAGAAACCAAACAACCACTACACAAACGGATGGCCCAACACAGAAGGCCAAACTCCTCAGGACAAGACTCAGCAGTCTATCTACACCTAAAGGAGAAGACACACTCCTTCCAGGACAGCAACGTACACATTTTGGACAGAGAAGATAGATGGTTTGAAAGAGGGGTGAAGGAAGCCATCTATGTGAAACTGGAAAAACCATCCCTCAACAGAGGAGGTCTGTGACACCACCTATCTCCCACTTACAATGCCGTCCTTTCATCTCTACCCAGGAGACTCAAGAAGCCTAGCCTCCAAGAACAACAGTCGTTCACTAACGGCTCCAACGACTCTCATGACCACTGAATAATGAAGTCGAAACTAACACCCCCAACGACCGTCGCTGCTAAACAAATGCAAATCAATAGCTCCGATGGCGACGGGCGCGGCTGGACATCGGAGCTCAAGAGAGCCACGCATAGCAATAGCTCTGATAACGACGGGCGCGGCCAAACATGGGTGCACAATAGAGCCACTCATATCTATGGCTCTGTTAGCGACGGGCGTTGGTAAACATCGGGACACAAAGAGCCACTCATATCTATGGCTCTGACAACGACTCCTAGAGGATAAATTCTGAGTCTCATCACCAGCCAGTCAGACTAGCTTGGTCTAGTTAGAAAGACACGAACTGAGGAAGCCTCTTGGATGAGAGGTGAAACGTCTTCACGGATATATACCAAGTCCAGTTGCACTTGATTCAACTCCTTTGGATAACCATGACCTGGATGAATGAGAACATTCACAGACATGATGCGGAACAATTTGGGTCTGACACCCTTAAAATGGTGAGGGAATATGAAAGGATGGCTCGGAAGATTGCAGACTACAGAAACCACTTGCGATTCAATCTGAGATACAGACAACACAGGCTCATACCCACTAGCCTGTGCCTGTGTACCACAATGAAAGGACATAGAGTAGACAGAATCATAGAGAAGGCACAGAATCAACTCCTGAATGAAAGAGTGAGACAGGTCCATTTCACTATTGAAGGGCTGAAGTAGAAATCTGACCAACTACTCCAGCAAATAACATCCCACTTGCCTGGTGCAGTCTTGGAAAGGATCACTGATTTCACCAAGAAAGCCCAACTATCTCAACACCACAAAACCAAAGAAAGGCAGACAAGGACACTAGCCAAGCAGATATACTTACCTGGAGACAAAAGACAGAACATCCCACACAAAACAGAACGCAGAACAGGTGGATCAAGAATCTGTCGGACAAGGTATTTACCCAGTCAGAGAAGGAGGTCTTAGCCAAAGGACTGAACTTCGCCATGACACCCAAACAACTACCTATAGTTGACCTCATCACATCCACAGAATCAGCCATAAGGAAAAACAACGGAAACCGAGGCGGAACAGCTTAGGTTAAAGGTATCAGCAGCTCTGTCCAATGCAAAACTCCTTCCTTCCAACCTAACCATGGAGGAAAGGAAAGCCGTGACAGCCCTGAGCAAGGATGAAAACATCACTATCCTTCCAGCAGATAAGGGGAGATGCACGGTTATCCTCAACACAACAGACTACCACGCCAAGATCACGTCATTACTCAGCGACACCCATACCTGTGAACCTCTGAGACGCGATCCTACTAGTGGTTACAAGAGGAGAATAATAGAGTACCTACAGAAACTACAGAAAGGAGGAACCATTGATCGGATACAATACCACCGTCCCTACCCACAAGATAACATTCCATGCATATATGGACTCCCTAAGATCCATAAAGATGGAGCCCCCCTCAGGCCCATCATCAGCAGCATAAACTCGGTCACGTACAACATTGCCAAACATATAGCCAACATCTTGACCCCTTTAGTGGGCGAAACACCTCACCATATCCAAAACTCCATTGACTTCGTGGACAAGGTCCAAGGCGTAAAACTGGAACCGGATGAAACCATGGTATCCTATGACGTGACCTCGCTATTCACCTGCATCCCAACCATGGAGGCTTTGGAAACTGTGAGGCAACATTTGCTATGGGATGACACTCTCCACGGTAGGACCTTTGCCTGAACACTACATTTTCCAATTTCAGGGCCCAGTTTTACAGACAGAAACACGGCTGCGCAATGGGCTCACCAGTATCGCCCATTGTGGCCAACTTATATATGGAAGAGGTAGAACACAGGGCCCTGAACTCCTTCAGAGGAACACCTCCGAGCCACTGGTTCAGATATGTGGACGACACATGGGTCAAAATCCAAACACAAGAGGTGCAAGCGTTTACCAAACACATCAACTCAGTGGACAAGAACATTAAGTTCACAAGGGAAGACGTAAAGAACAACAGTTTGCCCTTCTTGGATTGTGACGTCCACATTGGGGAAGACAGGAGCCTCCACACTGGGGTTTACAGGAAACCTACACACACAGACCAATATCTACTTTTCGACTCACACCACCCGCTGTAACACAAACTGAGCATCATCAGAACTCTGCAACACAGAGCTGACAATGTGCCCAGCAGCACTCAGGCCCAACGAGAAGAACACAAAACCTGAGGGGAGCTTTAAAAACCTGCAGCTACCCCAGTTGGACCTTTGTGAAAACATAACACGTTCCAGAAAGACCAACCGGGTGAGCGACGAGGAGAAGAAGAACAGAAGGAATAGCACAGTCATCCCGTATGTTTCTGAGGTCTCCGAGAAACTCAGGAGAATTTTCAACAAACACCGCATCCCGGTATACTTCAAACCCAGCAACACACTCCGACAAAGACTGGTTCATCCCAAAGACCGTGTACCACACACCTGGAAAAGCAATCTGGTGTATGCTGTACAATGCAATGAGGATTGCACTGACCTATACACAGGAGAAAACAAACAACCACTACACAAACGGATGGCCCAACACAGAAGGCCAAACTCTTCAGGACAAGACTCAGCAGTCTATCTACACCTAAAGGAGAAGACACACTCCTTCCAGGACAGCAACGTACACATTTTGGACAGAGACGATAGATGGTTTGAAAGAGGGGTGAAGGAAGCCATCTATGTGAAACTGGAAAAACCATCCCTCAACAGAGGAGGAGGTCTGCGACACCACCTACCTCCCACTTACAATGCCATCCTTTCATCTCTACCCAGGAGACTCAAGAAGCCTAGCCTCCAAGAACAACAGTCGCTCACTAACGGCTCCAACGACTCTCATGACCACTGAATAATGAAGTCGAAACTAACACCCCCAACCACCGTCGCTGCTAAACAAATGCAAATCAATAGCTCTGATAACGACGGGCGCAGCCATAACATCCGTACACAAAAAGCCACTCATATCTATGGCTCTGTTAGCGACGGGTGTTGGTAAACATCGGAACACAAAGAGCCATGGACATCTATAGCTCTGACACCGACTCCTAGAGGATAAATATCTGAATCTCATCACCAGCCAGTCAGACTAGCTTGGTCTAGTCAGAAAGGCACGAACTGAGGAAGCCTCTTGGATGAGAGGCGAAACGTCTTCACGGATATATACCAAGTCCAGTTGCACTTGATGCAACTCCTTTGGATAACCATGACCTGGATGAATGAGAACATTCACAGACATGTTTTTGTTTGTTCAGAGTGTTCCAGTTTTCCCAGAAGTAATTTGGATTATGGATTCCTCAACAGCATGTGGGTGATTTCTAACATTTTGGTAACTTTGTCCTAACTGTGTTTTTATACTGTTTCACTGTCTCACCATAGTGAAGACATATGTTCTGGTTGTCTGTTTTTGGTTTGATAGGTTCCTTGTTTGCTCTCTGAAGTTTGTAACATTCATTGTCAAACCACGTGTCATTGTTGTTTGTTTTGTTGGTGCTTCTATTTGAGGCCTTTAGGTCTGACAAAGAGGCTGAAATGTCAGATATATTATTAAGGCCCAGTTTACACTGTCATTGTTGCATTGAAATTTTTTTTTCCAGAAACTGGTCCAAGGGCGTAATCACACGAGGCACTGTTTCCTTGTACCGTGCCCAAACATGACCCCTCCCCCCAATCTCCTGCTGGCCGGCGCTCAGATTGCGCCCAAGCACATTTAACATTATGACAATGTGACCTTTTGTGTTGAGGAGAAGTGCTCTCGCAAAGCACAATGGAGGTCATGGTTTTCTTTACCTTGTGGCTCATTTGGAGCAGTTTTGGGCACTGTGGCTCACGACGTCTTTGTGCATGCTCAATAATCCACGTAAGAAAATAACCGAAAGTTCAATCAGTTCATCTGACTGAGTTTCCAGTTGAATGGTCCAGATGGATTGGTTCAGCTTGCTGTGAATGACACACGGCCTCTCACCCGCCTTACAGATTTATCAGTTATGCAGTGCAGTGATTTTCAGTAAATCATGCCACCGTGTTTTCTTTACACGGGACAGTAGCATAATCGACGTCATAACTTTTGAGTTCCGTGCTAGAGCGCAGATGGCAATCACACCAGATGCATACCATACCTGAGTCCAACTGAACCGTGCCCGAGCCCAACTCTTCAAGTGAGCCAGGGCACGGTATGCTGAACCCTGCTTGAGAATGGTACGGAGTGATCACACTAATCAAACAAACTGGACTTTGGGGGTCAAACGTGCTCAGGCATGGTACAAATCGCCTAGTGTGAGTGCACCCTAAAAATGGTTGTACTTGTTGCCTAATAGTGTTTTGGTAGGTTTCTACACTACTCCCCTCTCTCTCTCTCTCTCTCTCTCTCTCTCTCTCTCTCTCTCTCTCTCTCTCTCTCTCTCTCGCACTCTCTCTCTCTCTCTCTCGCGCTCTCTCTCTCTCTCTTTCTGTTTAGTAAAGATGGCTGACCTCCACACACCCTTGGTGTCCTACAGGTATTAATGAATAACCAGAATGTAGTGTTAATCTCTCTCTCTCTCTCTCTCTCTCTCTCTACAGCGAGTGCGCAGTAAAGAGGGCACTCTATCCAAGTCCTCCTCAGGCATGCAGAGTGGAGGTGAAGAGGAGCCGGACGAGGAGGCGCACACGCCCCTCCCTCCCCCCATGGAGATCATCAAAGACCCCTCAGCTCAGGACGAAAAGGTAGAGAGACACAGAGAGAGAGCGATAGAGAGAGAGAGAGTGAGAGAGAGAGAGAAAGAATAGAGACACAAAGACTTTGACTTTTTAAAAGCAACTTTAATAAAATGTCACAGTCACAGCAGCTTTGAATCAAAGAATCAGTCTAAACAACAATGAAACCCAGTTTCTAGCAGCCCACAGAAAGGACCTTGGTTAGAAACCGTGTGATTCATCACAGAGGTAAAAGACTTCACTGCAGCAGCTCCTTGTCATGCTCTCCACTGTAGGCCACCTGCTGGCTTGTTTAAAGACAGGTTATAGAGGACTGTCCACACTGGCTTCACACCGCTGCTGATGCCACGTTTTCCCTCCAAACTGTATTTTACTATTCAACTTACTTTTATTTAAACTTTTACACAACGTCTGTAGTTTGCTCTTCCCTTCACAGTATGCAGATCAGAGTCTTTTGTCTGTTTGACATCCAACAATACACCAGAACAACAGTGTAAATTTGGTAACAGTCCAAAATCTGGAAAAGGGTCCTCTTCATCCGAAAACGCCTCACCTTCCCAAAGCACTTTCAACAGTTCATTATCTGCTTTTATTAATTTCGCAGTCCTGCCATTTAAAATGGTCCTGACATGGTGAACAGATCTCATTCCAGTCAGTGCAGCCACAGCTTCAGTGTTCATAAATCCAGGTCCAGCTACAGCCCCTATCTGTCTGAGAGCTGTAGCACCAGCATAGCAGAGACTGTGATGGAGGCCTGGTGCTCCACTGTCCAGTATGTCCATTCCAGATCCACCGATCAGAGGTTCCTCCATTAACCAGTACAGGGAGACTGATGGCTCTAAATGTCTCTTTTTAAAAAGGAGCCAAGCCTTAAAAACCAGGCAAAGACGACAGATTTAAAAACCAAGAATCCATTAAAAACAAAGCAGCGTCGAGTCCTAACTTACTATGTGTTCTTCTCAAATGTTACTTGCAAATTCCTTCTACACTGAGTATTTAAACTCAGTCAGATATTTCTGTGTAAATTGGAAACTAAAATATGCCACTCTACTTGCTAGGTGTACCAGGCCTTGCCCCCTCCCTCCTTCCTTTGGGAGTAAAGCACAGTTTGAGTGCTCAATGCGTCTTATCCCAAAAAAAAGTCTACGAAAACTGCTGGTAATTTTGGGAGTAAACCAGTAGGTAGCTCCATACATCCTAAATGATGCCAAAGTGCTGATGCTACAAGGTTGATGGTGCCACAATTATTGATGACTAGAGTTCTTCATCTGAAAGACATCTGAGACAGCAGCCATTTCAGCTTGTTTAACCTTCCCTTCATCTTCTCTAACATGCCCTCATAGCTTCTCTTATATATGATATCTGATACCATCTTTTTTCCATCCCAAACCCCCCCCCCCAACAAAACTGGAAGACCACCAGACCAGTTTCCAACTGCCAGTGCTTCACTTTTTCTCCAGTTTACCTTTGCAGCAGAAATAAGACCAAAGTCAAACACATTTTTGTCAACAATATTATCAGGACCATGAGATCATCAGCATAAGCAGATAAAACATGAGCAGTTTTAAAACCTGGTAAAATTCAACCCTTTGTCTTGCACCTCTGTGTACAGTGAAGGGAACACTAAGCCCCCATTTATCTTCAATACACTCTGAATGTCTCAGTACAAAACCGTGGCTCATAGCAATGAGATGAGGGCTGAGACCAAACTGCTCCAAAACCTTCCAAAGGTAAAGGTCCTTAACCCTGTGAAAAGCTTTTTCTTGGTCTAATGAGATGAGACCAAAGTCTGTGCCCAAAGAACTGGAGACATCCAAAACATCCCTGATTAAAGACACATCATCTATGATGGGCCTACCAGGCACGCAGTCAGTCTGGTCCAGATGAATTCCTTCATCCATCACATGTTTCAACCAGTTAGTCATAGCTTTGGACAAGATTTTATAATCTGAACAGAGGGGGGAGACTGGACACCAGTTTTTAATGTCCTGAAGGTCGCCTTTCTTCGGCAGAAGAGTAATCACTACTCTCCTGCACCTCAGAGGCAGAGTCAGATTTCCAAAACGTTCATTGAAAGCCTCCATCAGGTCTCGGCCAAGTCCATCCCAGAAGGTCTTACAAAACTCCACAGGGTGACCATCAATGCCCGGTGCTTTTCCTCCATCCATCCCATGCAGGGTTGTATATCAGTCAATCAATTAAATCTTACTTTATTCAGACACATAGGTAGTAGGTCCATATTATTATATATTATATTAGCATAGAGCTCGCTCCTCTAAAACCAGTGGCTCCTCCAGCTCAGGGTGGTCATCTCTGGACACTGTGGGCAAACCCTCACAGAAACTCTAACAGCCATTCATTCTCCACACACTGTGTTGTGTACTGCTCAGAGTAGAACTGCCCTGCCTGTCTTCGGATTCCATGAGGTTCTGTGAGTTCTTCTCCATCAGCTGACCTTAAGGTGTGGATGTACCTGCTCTATCCATTCTTCTTCTCTGATCCAAAGAAAAGCTTGGATGGAGCATCCATCTGGTTGATGCTCTGGAAACGTGAGCCGACCAGTGCTCCTTGAGCTTTAGTGCCTAGTTGGTCAGCTAACAAAGCTTTTTTGGATTTGAGAGCTTCAATATGACCCCGATTTCCTGTGGACGCAATTGAATATTGGAGTTCCACTATCTCAATCTCTAGAGCTCTCAATGGTCTAGTCATGTTTCTCATGACATTCAGAGTGCTGACAGAGCTGCTTGATTTTAACCTTCCCGCATTCCCACCACCATCTCAAAGAAGCCAAACTGTTCTTTTCAGACCTGTGAATACTCCAGAAAAAAGCTAAAAACGTCTTTAAAAGTAGCATCACACAGCAGTACATTGGTGTTGAAATGCCAGCATGAACTCTTATTTTTTTACTTTTGTAATAAAAGCACTGTAGACTACTAAAATGGTCGCTAAAATGTACAGATGAAATGCTACCCATCTTAAATGCTAAAATGATATTTGAAACCATAAAACCTGTCTAGTCTAGCCGGTCTAGTCTAGCTGTCTGTCTTCACTGTACAACCTTCTCCAGATGTCCACTAAGTCGTGTGTCTTTATGGCATTATTAATTGCTCTTCGAGAGGCAGCATGAGGTCCAACATGATCCCCCTCTAAAGAATCATTTTGAGTACAATTAAAATCACCTCATAAAAACAAAACAAAATCACCCGAGCTACAGCCAGACAAAGTGTCACTTCAAGTATTTCTAAACTGCACTCTAGCTGAGCCAACATTTTGAGCATGTACATCGATAAACGTGAGTGTGAAACACTCAAACTTGGTTCTGACCACCATCAGTTTTCCCTCTAGCACTTCTTTAAGTTCATAAGAACTCGGTAGGAACCTTTTGGAGAAGATACCGGCTACTCCTCCACCCACTGAGGTCAGAGAGCTTCAAATGACTTCCCCATCCCACTCTGACCTCCAGTCAGTTTCTCCGGACCTGTCACTGTGTGTCTCCTGGACAAACGTCACATCAACTCTGTTCAGCTTCATCAGCTCATATAGCTGCATCCTTTCCCTGATGGCTCCGGCTCCATTTAAATCAAACCAGCCCATTTTAAAACCACTCATCAAGAAAATAGTAAGGAGAAAACCAGACAACACATACAGACTGACCAAAAGAAGTCCTTCATCTTGATTCTTCTCCATCTTCAGTCGGCTCTGGCCTGACCTTCACCACTAATGTCCTGCTCAGTAGAACCTCCTTCTCCTTAGTCTTCATTTTAGATCTGACCAAGTTCAGAAAAGTCACCTTATCCGGCAAGTATTTTTCCAGTTTCACTCCTTGTGCATTCTTTGTTTTCGGTAGGAAGGGTTTTATCTTCTCAGCCCACAAGTCTGCTGACTCGCGCTGTCTGCATCATCACTGGAGTCCCACTCCACCATTTCCCCCCCGTCTGTTTTGGTTTTCTTTGCTCGCTGTCGCCTCTTCTTTGCCGTTGAACCACTATTGTTGATTTCAGATTTTCTTTTCTGACGACTGACTGTCACACTGTTCTCCTCAGCTACAATATCCATATCTACACGTTCACTCAGAACCAGAACCATATCTATATCTACACTTTCAGTCAGAACCACAACCATATCTATATCTGCATGTTCGGTCAGAACCAGAACCATATCTATATCTACACTATCAGCCAGAACCATATCTATATCTACACGTTCAACCAAAATCATATCTATATCTACACATTCAGTCAGAACCAGAACCATATCTATATCTACATGTTCACTATATCTGCACATTCGGCCAGAACCATATCTATATCTACACTTTCGGTCAGATCTACACTTTTGGTCAGAACCATATCAATATCAACACGTTCGGTCAGAACCATGTCTATATCTACACTTTCGGTCAGATCTACACTTTTGGTCAGAACCATATCAATATCAACACGTTCGGTCAGAACCATATCTATATCTATACTTTCAGTCAGAACCATATCAATATCAACACGTTCGGTCAGAACCATATCTATATCTATACTTTCAGTCAGAACAATATCGATATCTACACTTTCGGGCAGAACCATATCTTTATCTACACTTTCGGTCAGATCTACACTTTTGGTCAGAACCATATCAATATCAACACGTTCGGTCAGAACCATATCTACATCTATTCTTTCAGTCGTAACCATATCTATATCTACACTTTCGGTCAGAACAATATTGATATCTACACGTTCGGTCAGAATCTCCTCTGGCCCAGCCACAGCTGTTTTACTGTCTTCCTTCTCCTCCTCCTCCCCTTCGATGTCTTCATCACCACCACCCGTCTCACTGCTCTGAGACTCACTTGCCTCCTTTCCTTCATCACTGATGACTTCACTGTTTAAAGCCTCTTTTTCTCCAACACCTTTACTCCCTTCCTCCCCTTTTCCACCATCTCTATTGTTGTCCCCACCTGTCTCCTCCTTCCTTTCCATCATCTCAGATCTGTCTCCTTGCTCTTTGTCTTCCTGCCCTGATGTTCCTTCTCCAGTAGTCTGATCAAAAGCTTCTTGCCATGCACCAGCAGGTTTCCCTGGACAGACTCTGACCACATGTCCCTCTTTACCACAACCAAAACATTTCATATCTTCTGACGTAGCAGACAAAGTGTTATCGAGCCCATCGATTCTCAGCCGACAAGACAAGTTTAACTCCTGGTTGCTGTTGTCCAGTCATGAATAACTGCCTCCTGTGAGACACCACATGCTTAAGTGAAGGAGACTCCACCCACACAGGATACTTTTTTAATGGGGGACGCTATTTCCCCGTGTCTGGAAAGCTCTCTCTCCAACACTTCATCTCTGGTGAAGGGGGGAGCACTAGACACCATCACCTCCCTGGTTGGTGCAGCCACAGGCAACACCGGCACATACGTGTCAGTCATTACAACGCCGTCTGTGATGACGCTGATGGCCTTCTCCACCTCATCCACAGAAATCATCACTGCTCCTTCATTCTGGCCGCAGATTTAACACTGTCGGCCCGACAACCTCCTCCACCGCTAACCCACACTCCTCCACCGCTAACCCACACTCCTCCACCTCCGCCGCTAACCCACACTCCTCCAACGCCAGCCCACACTTCTCCACCTCCACCGCTAACCCACACTCCTCCACCTCCACCGCTAACCCACTCTCCTCCACCGCTAACCCACTCTCCTCCACCGCTAACCCACACTCCTCCACCGCTAACCCACACTCCTCCACCTCCGCCGCTAACCCACACTCATCCACCTCCACCGCTAACCCACACTCATCCACCTCCACCGCTAACCCACTCTCCTCCACCGCTAACCCACACTCCTCCACCGCTAACCCACTCTCCTCCACCGCTAACCCACACTCCTCCACCTCCGCCGCTAACCCACACTCATCCACCTCCACCGCTAACCCACTCTCCTCCACCGCTAACCCACTCTCCTCCACCGCTAACCCACACTCCTCCACCTCCACCGCTAACCCACACTCCTCCACCTCCACTGCTAACCCACTCTCCTCCACCGCTAACCCACTCTCCTCCACCGCTAACCCACACTCCTCCACCTCCACCGCTAACCCACACTCCTCCACCGCTAACCCACACTCCTCCACCTCCACTGCTAACCCACACTCCTCCACCTCCACTGCTAACCCACACTCCTCCACCTCCACCGCTAACCCACTCTCCTCCACCGCTAACCCACACTCCTCCACCGCTAACCCACACTCCTCCACCTCCACCGCTAACCCACACTCCTCCACCGCTAACCCACACTCCTCCACCGCTAACCCACACTCCTCCACCTCCACTGCTAACCCACACTCCTCCACCTCCACCGCTAACCCACTCTCCTCCACCGCTAACCCACACTCCTCCACCGCTAACCCACTCTCCTCCACCGCTAACCCACACTCCTCCACCTCCGCCGCTAACCCACACTCATCCACCTCCACCGCTAACCCACTCTCCTCCACCGCTAACCCACTCTCCTCCACCGCTAACCCACACTCCTCCACCGCTAACCCACTCTCCTCCACTGCTAACCCACACTCCTCCACCTCCACCGCTAACCCACACCCCTCCACCCAACAAGAGAAACAGATCTTCAGTCCATGTTTCGTCATCAGTCTAGAGAGATCCATGACGCCACAAAGTACAAAAAACCAACAAACTCTAATAAAACTAAACAACTAGTAGAAATACACACCGCAATCATTTAACACCGTAACTCACTCTGCAGAGACCAACACTCACCCCACACTCCCACCTCCACTCCCAGCATGCCCTCAGAGAGACCGACAGACAGAGACAATGAGAGAGAGAGACACACACACACACACACACACACACACACACACAGACAAAGACAGAGAGACAGACAGACAGAGGGAGACAGACAGAGAGCGAGAGAGAGAGAGACAGACAGACAGACAGACAGACAGACAGACAGACAGACAGGGAGAGAGAGAGACAGAGAGAGAGAGAGAGAGAGAGAGAGGAAGAGGAAGATGCACATTGACAGATTCCCTGAACCAGTTGAATCTTCAGTCAAACTTGTGTTTTATGGTTCATGTTTTTCAGATGGTTTGGATCTGAATGCTGTTTATTTATTTATTGGTTTGGTTCTTTTGAATGGTTCAGTCTCTTTAGTGTTGAGTCCAGTCCAGATCCTGTCTGTCCACCCTTGATATCAGCTCCTCTGCAAACTAACAGATCTCCTTTCCTATTTACACACTGTTTACACACACTTTTCTCCTTTTCCTCTGTTCTTCTGCCTCTGTCCTTCCTCCTCCTCATCTGTCCTGCTGCTTCTGTCCTTCCTCCTCCTCATCTGTCCTTCTGCCTCTGTCCTTCCTCCTCCTCATCTGTCCTGCTGCTTCTGTCCTTCCTCCTCCTCATCTGTCCTTCTGCCTCTGTCCTTCCTCCTCCTCATCTGTCCTGCTGCTTCTGTCCTTCCTCCTCCTCATCTGTCCTTCTGCCTCTGTCCTTCCTCCTCCTCCTCATCTGTTCTTCTGCCTCTGTCCTTCCTCCTCCTCATCTGTCCTTCTGCCTCTGTCCTTCCTCCTCCTCATCTGTCCTTCTGCTTCTGTCCTTCCTCCTCCTCATCTGTCCTTCTGCCTCTGTCCTTCCTCCTCCTCGTCTGTCCTTCTGCCTCTGCCCTTCCTCCACCTCCTCATCTGTTCTTCTGCCTCTGTCCTTCCTCCTCCTCTTCTGTCCTGCTGCTTCTGTCCTTCCTCCTCCTCATCTGTCCTTCTGCCTCTGTCCTTCCTCCTCCTCATCTGTCCTGCTGCTTCTGTCCTTCCTCCTCCTCATCTGTCCTTCTGCCTCTGTCCTTCCTCCTCCTCCTCATCTGTTCTTCTGCCTCTGTCCTTCCTCCTCCTCATCTGTCCTTCTGCCTCTGTCCTTCCTCCTCCTCATCTGTCCTTCTGCTTCTGTCCTTCCTCCTCCTCATCTGTCCTTCTGCCTCTGTCCTTCCTCCTCCTCATCTGTCCTTCTGCCTCTGCCCTTCCTCCTCCTCCTCATCTGTTCTTCTGCCTCTGCCCTTCCTCCTCCTCATCTTTCCTTCTGCCTCTGCCCTTCCTCCTCTTCATCTGTCCTTCTGCCTCTGTCCTTCCTCCTCCTCATCTGTTCTTCTGCCTCTGTCCTTCCTCCTCCTCATCTTTCCTTGTGTCTCTGCCCTTCCTCCTCCTTATCTGTTCTTCTGCCTCTGTCCTTCCTCCTCTTCATCTTTCCTTCTGCCTCTGTCCTTCCTCCTCCTCATCTGTTCTTCTGCCTCTGCCCTTCCTCCTCCTCCTCATCTGTTCTTCTGCCTCTGTCCTTCCTCCTCCTCATCTGTTCTTCTGCCTCTGTCCTTCCTCCTCCTCATCTGTCCTTCTGCCTCTGTCCTTCCTCCTCTTCATCTGTCCTTCTGCCTCTGTCCTTCCTCCTCCTCATCTGTTCTTCTGCTTCTGTCCTTCCTCCTCCTCATCTGTCCTTCTGCTTTTGTCCTTCCTCCTCCTCATCTTTCCTTCTGCCTCTGCCCTTCCTCCTCTTCCTCATCTGTCCTTCTGCCTCTACTCTTCCTCCTCCTCCTCATCTGTCCTTCTGCCTCTACTCTTCCTCCTCCTCATGTCTGTCAGTCTACCTCCCTGCTCACCTCCCTCCAGCCCTCTGCGGAGGTGCCCAGTGCTGCAGAGCTGGTTAGTGCCATAGAAAAGCTGGTTAAAACCAAGATGGTGAGTCAGGCAGCAGACGGCAGGGTTGCATGGCAGGGTTGCATGGCAGGGTTGCATGGCAGGGTTGCATGTCTCTGTGTGCACGTGTTGGACATGCATCTGTGCATCGACTCGGTGTGTGTCTGGGATGTTAGATGTGTGTCTGTGTGTTGTGTATTTGTAGTGATGTGCTTATAATGAAGGTGTAGTGCGATCCTGGATGTAGACGTGTAGCACAGAATCCTGTGTTTGTGTTTGCATGTAATTGCCATGTGTTGTCGTCTTTGTGTGTGTGTAGACATTGAAGTGTGTCTCCATATCCGTCTCTGTAATCTGTGTATGATGTCCTGAGATGTCCATCGTCTGGTTGTTCTCTGGTGGTCTGTCTGGCCCACAGAGCAGATCCATGGTGGTGGTTAGGAACCACCAGATATCTCTGTCTCTACATTTCACATCACATTCTGTTAAAACACAGATGAGCTCAGTTCTGAATGTCCCACTTGTTTCATTTCTAAAACTCAAAGGAGACCCAGAAGAAAATTGAGACTTGTTGGTTGGGCTTCCGAGTGGCATGGTGGTCTATTCTGTTCCCTACCAACACGGGAATCACCGGTTCAAATCCCCGTGTTGCCTCCGGCTTGGTCGGGCGTCCCTACAGACACAACTGGCCGTGTCTGCGGGTGGGAAGCCGGATGTGGGTATGAGTCCTGGTCGCTGCACTAGCGCCTCCTCTGGTCGGTCGGGGCATTTGTTCGGGGGGGGAGGGGGATCTGGGGGGAATAGCGTGATCCTCCCATGCGCTACGTCCCCCTGGTGAAACTCGTCACTGTCAGGTGAAATAAGGCGGCTGGTGACTCCACATGTATGGGAGGAGGCATGTGGTAGTCTGCAGCCTCCCCGGATCAGCAGAGACCGGGACAGCGCAGAAGAGTGGGGTAATTGGATGGGTACAACTGGGGAGAAAAAGGGAGAAAAAAAATCGTTGATTTTTTTTATAGTGTAGCACCCTCCAGAGGTGAAGAGTGGTAGTTACACTCTCGGGGCTTCACATGTGGTTGGTTCATGGAAACTGGTTCTGAACAAGAGGAGGAGAGTTCATGTTTACCCTCCAGGTGAAGCCCGGTAGATCTGAACCGTTTCTCCTCCTGTCAGAGTCTGGAACCAGGAGCGTATCCCGGCTTCTCCTCCCTGCCTCCCTCTGA
Source organism: Lampris incognitus (assembly GCF_029633865.1). NCBI lineage: Eukaryota > Metazoa > Chordata > Actinopteri > Lampriformes > Lampridae > Lampris > Lampris incognitus. The sequence goes on along the minus strand of NC_079221.1, from coordinate 56,378,262 downwards.
GCACAACGCCTCGCCCCCGCCACGCAACCCCGAGCTGGAGCAGCGAGCCAAGGCTATGAGGGGACGGATGTAAGTACTACCATGAATACTGCTAATGCCACTACTGCCCCTACTGCTATTGCTACTACTATTACTACTACTAAGGCTATAGGGGATGCATGTAAGTACTACCATGACTAATACTGTACTACTACTATTACAAATTTTACTATCACTTTTATTACTTCCACTGCTACTTCTATGAATAGTGCTACCAGTAGTACTACTACCAATACTATTACAAATATTACTCTTACTAGTGTTACTAATATTAGTAATGCCACCACGAATGCTACTGTTACTACCACTACAACTGCTACTACCAGTGCTACTACAACAAATACTACTAATACAAATACGGCTGTCACTACTATTATTACTACAAATACTACTATTGGCACTATGAGTCCTATTACTGACACCGATAAGTCCTTTACTCCCAACAGTACTGCTAATCTGAGTTAGTCCTGCACTATGAGAGGGTGAATGTCAGTACTGTAGTATATAATACAGGATTATCGCATATTTCTGCTACCGCCATGGTAAACTGGAGCAGACAGATGCTCTATGACAGTATATTAGTATATAATCATAGTATTATGTAGTTAGTCAGTATCTTATTGTAGGGTTATGTAGTATACTTGTGTACTAGTTACACAGTACTCTGCCCCCCTCAGGTTTGTTCTGAATGAGCTGATCCAGACGGAGAAGGACTACGTCAAAGATCTGGGCATCGTGGTGGAGGTGAGACCTTCATCTGAACGGAAGTTCATCACACTAGTTTTATCTGATGACCTTTAAATTCACATTATTACATAGTTAACAAACCGTGTTGCCCTTCATAACGATGGCGTGTCGTTTGAATAGTAATTATCTCAGACTCGGTTTGGCTGTTTATTGATTTGACTGGTTTGGACGAGATGTTTCATCTGCAGACTGATTCCGACCCTGTGAAAGAAAGAGAACGAGGTAAAACTAAAGGGTGGTACGACAGGAGCCAGATACAGCTGCGTACTGTCAGAGTTAGCTTAGCAGCTAACCGCTAGTCTGCATACAGACACCCCATTAAGACGGATCAGCCTGTGGAAGAACTGGTCAGATGGGTGTCTTTCACCCTGACACAACCTAGCGGGCCATGGCTGAAGTGTTGCAAGTCAAACATTATTATAAGATTCCTGTTATTAAAATATTGTGTTAAGGGCGTCCGGGTGGTGTGGTGGTCTATTTCGTTATCTACCACCACAGGGATCGTCTGTTCAAATCCTCGCGTTACCTTTGGCTTGGTCGGGCGTCCTTACAGACACAGTTGGCCGTGTCTGTGGGTGGGAAGCCGGATGTGGGTATGTGTTCTGGTCACTGCACTAGCGCCTCCTCTGGTCAGCTGGGGTGGGGGGGAGGGGGAACTGGGGGGAATAGTGTGATCTTCCCACATGCTACGTCCACCCTGGTGAAACTCCTCACTGTCAGGTGAAAAGAAGCGGCTGGTGACTCCACATGTATGGGAGGAGGCATGTGGTAGTCTGCAGCCCTCCCCGGATCAGCAGAGGGGCTGGAGCAGAGACCGGGACGGATCGGAGGAGTGGGGTAATTGGCCAGAAAAGAAAAGAAGCAGGACTGGTCTGCACGACACGTGTCCGGTATGTGTGAAAAGAGTGAGGCTGTGGTCGGTGTGTCAGAAACAGTCGCGTGTCTTCCCCCCTGCAGGGCTTCATGAAGAGGATCGAGGAGAAAGGCATCCCGGACGACATGAAAGGAAAAGACAAGATCGTCTTCGGAAATATCCATCAGATCTACGACTGGCACAGGGAGTACGTCCACAACGCCAGACCTGAACTCACAACCCCAACGGCTTCACATGAGGCCTTCCACATAACCACACCCGAAACACCAGCACACACCGACAGGCCATCTGTTAACTCTGACCTGCACGTTGTTCCTCTGAACAACTCCAGTCTGCTTATCAACAAGATCCATTTCTGTGTTGTTTGTCAGTAATGACATCTGGTCAGTTCCTGAGCCGATCTGTTTGAAACTTCAACCTTTATTTATCTAAGGAGGGTTGACAGCCCATCACAGTATCAACCTTTATTTATCTAAGGAGGGTTGACAGACCATCACAGTATCAACCTTTATTTATCCAAGGGGGGTTGACAGCCCATCACAGTATCAACCTTTATTTATCTAAGGAGGGTTGACAGACTATCACAGTATCAACCTTTATTTATCCAAGGAGGGTTGACAGCCCATCACAGTATCAACCTTTATTTATCTAAGGAGGATTGACAGACCATCACAGTATCGACCTTTATTTATCCAAGGAGGGTTGACAGCCCATCACAGTATCAACCTTTATTTATCTAAGGAGGGTTGACAGCCCATCACAGTATCAACCTTTATTTATCTAAGGAGGGTTGACAGCCCATCACAGTATCAACCTTTATTTATCTAAGGAGGGTTGACAGCCCATCACAATATCAACCTTTATTTATCCAAGGAGGGTTGACAGACCATCATAGTATTACCAGCAGCACTTCATTCACATCCACACCGCCCAGTAAGACCAGCCTGCTGCTGCTGACCACTAGAAGCTGACCAGTACAACCAGTCTTCTGCTGTCTGTTACTGGGAGTTGTCCACCATGCTATTTTTGACAGTCTGGACTTGAATGCCTTGCTTAAAGGCAGCTTGTCATTTTCACTGGAGGGATGAGTGTGACTAATTCACTTTCCTCACCCGGAGTCTTCTCCTCTCTTATTTAGCTTCTTTGTTGGGGAGTTGGAGAAATGTCTTGAGGACCATGAACACTTGCCTCAACTCTTCATCAAGCATGTAAGTACAGGAGGTGTGTGTGTGAGAGAGAGAGAAACAGAGAGAGAGAGACAGACAGAGAGACAGACAGAGAGACAGACAGACAGACAGACAGACAGACAGACAGACAGACAGAGAGAGAATATTTTGGCCAGTCATTACAAGTCAAGCAGCACGGTGGTGGCACAGTGGTTAGTGTGGTCGCCTCACAGCAAGAAGGTCCTGGGTTCAAGCCCTGGGGTAGTCCAACCTTGGAAGGTCATCCCGGGTCGTCCTCTTGTGTGGAGTTTGCATGTTCTCCCCGTGTCTGTGTGGGTTTCCTCCAAGGGCTCCGGTTTCCTCCCACCGTCCAAAGACATGTAGGTCAGGTGAATCAAAGACATGTAGGTCAGGTAAATCACCGTACTAAATTGTCCCTAGGTGCGACTGTGTGTGTGTGTGTTTGTGTGTGTGTTTGTGTGTGTATATCGGCCCTGTGATGGCCTGGCGGTCTGTCCAGGGTGTCTCCCCGCCTGCCGCCCAGTGACTGCTGGGATAGGCTCCAGCTTCCCCGCCACCCTGAGAGCATGATAAGCGGTTCGTATCATGGATGACTGGATGGATGGATGGATGGATGGATGGATTACAGGTCACCCAGTTAAAACATTTTCTTATCACTCTGTGTCCCTCAGTATCTGTTGTCTAAATGTGTGTGTGTGTGTGTGTGTTTTGCAGGAGAGAAGACTTCACATGTATGTGGTGTACTGTCAGAATAAGCCCAAGTCGGAGTTCATTGTAGCCGAATACGACACCTATTTTGATGTAAGTGATGCTATGATGATGTCACGATGATGCCATGATGATGGGACGACTCTGTTCCTCTCACTCTATTTCTAAATTTCTATTTCTAAAAGTATGAGAAATCTACAACGTGTGTTTGATCCCAGTAAAATGTAAGTAAGCCTGGTTTCCTGTCCTGATTGAAAGCAGCCTGTCATGTGGTCCACATCCCGCTACAGCCTGACGGAGGATTTTTACGTCACGGTTGTTTGATGAAGATTTTTTTATTGCAGTTTTTGTCAAAGAAATGAACCAAGTCTGAGTTGTGGACTAGCAGCAGGTCTCTGGTGTGGTGACACTTTTCTCTGAATGGCAGAAGAAGACTGTAGGAGTTTAGTGAAAAGTGGAGAGTCATCACTTTTTATTTTTCTGATGCAGTAGATGTTGGTTTAATGAATAAAATACAAATAAAATCTCCATCATGATAGCAGGTATTGCATTTTAAAAATAAAGCAATACTTACACAAAGAGTTTAAAACAAGTGCATGATATATGTCAGACTTACTACATGATATAAAAATGATAGAGGAACATGACATATAATCTTATCCCCAGTCACCCCCACCCCCACCCCCACCCCACTTGTCCCATCTACAAGCCGGGATGTGCTATGTAAGAGGTATTTCGTCCCTGGAGTGAAACAGGAAAGTGCTGGATGTCGGGTTTAGGATGTAGAACAGAAAGAAAAATTGGTAAGTCGGTTGATAGAAACCGGCAGATCTTCACAGGTTATATTACAGACATAAATCAACAAAAAGCAGAAGAGAATGGGGCAATAATTCTTCAGTTTGGCTGGAGATTCTTAAAGTATTTCAGGAAAGGTCCCACACCTTTTGGAACTCGTCCTTGGAGTTCCAGGCTGAGTAGCGGATCTTTTCCAGGTTTAGACAGGACATAATATCGTTCAGCCACTGAGCGATATTGCACGCCTGGCCAACAGAGCAGCGAAGGACAATATGCGGCGTTTGGATGGGGTCAGGTGTACGTCATCTTTGCCAGTAGTGCCAAACAGGGTGACCAGAGGGTTAGGTTCTAGTTTGAAATTGAGGGTTAGGGATAAGGTTTGGAAGAAATCTTTCCAGTATTTTTCAAGTCTAGGAAATGCCCAGAACATGTGGATAAGGGAAGTATCATCCCCTCTACATTTGTCAGAGATTGAACTCACATCAATGACGGGCACAGAGGGATGTTGAATAACCAGCCTGAATATTGAATTCCATATATCATCTGACAGTGAAAGGCTTAAGTCCTGCTCCCAGGCAGTTTGAATCTTGTCCAGAGAGGCATGTCTTATACCTGCGAGCTAGTCATATATTGCAGATATTAAACCTCTATGTGACAGGTGCAGACTAAGGAATGCATCAGCGGTGGTCGTATCAGGTGCCTCAGGGAAATTTGGTATCTGAGAGTGGACAAAGTGTCTAATTTGCAGATAACTGAAAAAAATCCTTATTTGGTAAATGGAACTTTCCAGAGAGTTGTTCAAATGACGCAAAGATATGGTCTATAAAAAGATATCTGAAGCTCTCAATACCCTTTCTGTGCCAGTCCTGAAATGCAGAATCAAGTAAGGATGGTTGGAAGAGGTGGTTGGATGAAATAGGACTAGAGAGAGGAAAAACGTGGAAACTAAAATGTTTTCTGAACTGAGCCCATACTCTCACGGTGTGTCTGGTGACTGGATTATCAATTAACTTATTTGGGGGGGGAAGGAGTGAGGACCCAAGCAGTGCTGGGATGGAAAGGATTTTGCCAAAGTTCAACTCCGTTGCCACCCATGATGGACAGTCAGCTTGATTATGAAAGTGCGACCAAAACGCAAGACAGCGTATATTATCCGCCCAGTAATAGAAACGGAAATTGGGCAGTGCCAAGCCTCCATCTCATTTGGAAGATGGACTTTGTTTAGCCGAGGGTGCTTACCCTTCCATATATAGGATGATATAACTGAATCTAATGAGACAAAAAAGGATTTAGGGATGAAGGTTGGTATAGACTGAAAAAGATATAAAAATTTAGGGAGAATATTCATTTTGATTGAGTTAACTCGGCCCACCAGGGATGTCGATAGGGGTGACCGCTGCGTTAGGTACTGGTTCACATGTTTTAACAGGGTAAGGACAGTTTCTTTAAAAAGACACTTGTGTTTTCTTGTGACTGTAATACCAGGGTAAGTAAACTGATTTTCCACAATCTTAAAAGGGAGGTTGGTATACTCTGACATAGGTGTCTCCCCATTCACGGGAAAAAGTTCACGTTTGTGTAAATTTAGTTTGTATCCTGAGAACTGTCTAGATTGAGTGAGTAATGACAGCATGTGGGGTAGGGAGGTGTCCAGGGTTGATATGAAAACCAAAAGATCATCTGCATAAAGGGACACTTTGTGTTAAACTCCCTTCCTCCAAATCCCTGAAATATCCTCGCAGCTACACAGTGCAATTGCTAGAGGCTCTATGGCCAGATTGAAAAGTAGTGGACTTAAGGGGCACCCTTGGCGAGTTCCCCGTTGGAGATTAAAAGGTCATGACTGCTGGGAATTGGTGAGGATTGAAGCAGTGAGGCGCAAATATAATAATTTTATCCACGTGACAAAACCGGGTCCAAAGTCAGATTTTTCTAAAATTGCAAACAGATACGTACACTCCACACAGTCAAATGCTTTTTCCGCGTCTAAAGAAAGGACACATTCAGCAGTCATGTCCGAGGGGGAACACAAGTATCAAATAGAGGCGTGTATTAAAATAAGCGTGGCGGTTTTTCACAAAGCCGGTTTGATCATCAGATGTTATTGATGGTAGGATGTTCTCCAATCTACGGGCCAAAACTTTAGCTAAAATTTTGGCATCAACATTTAATAAGGAGATTGGCCTATAGGAGGAGCACTCTGTTGGGTCTTTGCCCTTCTTTGGAGTTAAGGCAATGCATGCTTCATAGAAGGATGCTGGAAGTTTACCTTGCTTAAACGAATCAGATAGCACCGAGCTTAACTGAGGTGAAAGCAATGAAGAGAGTGGTTTAAAAGATTCCACGGGGACCCGTCAGGGGAAGAGATAGCTGCAGCGATTTCCTCTTGTGATGTGGACTCCTCTAGTCTGGACTTGCTGCTAGGAGAAAGTGTAGTGATGTTTAAACGTAGTGGGGAAAAACGTGTGTGTATGTGTGTTTGTTTGTTTGTTTTCAGGGTATTCAGCAGGACATCCAGTCCAGACTGACGATCAGTGATTTCCTAATCAAACCAATCCAGAGAATTACCAAGTACCAGCTACTACTGAAGGTACAACACACACGCACACACACACTCAAATATACTCCTACTCCAAAGAGAGTAAGTATCGGCGTTTGCTTCCATCTGGAAATTGGTCTTTGGCCTCACTAGACAGAGATATCAGTCACAAAGTGGACGTACAGTCATAGTGAATGTGAAATGTGACATGAAAGTCTGTCTCTGTCTCAGGACTTTTTAAAGTACAGCACCAAGGCGGGCATGGACTGTGAACAGATAAAGGTAAAACATGAACTACGTTTACAGAACAGAAGGTAAGAACACAGGAAGCAACCCGAGTCATCAATACCCCTCTCTCCGTCTGTCTGTCTGTCTCTCTCTCTCTCTCTGCTGTCCCTCCATCTCTCTCTCTGTCTCTGTGTGTTGCCTATCAGAAAGCAGTGGACTTGATGTCTCAGGTTCCTAAGTTGTGTAATGACATGATGAACCTGGGCAGGCTGCAAGGATACGAGGTACAAAGCCCCCCCCCCCACACACACACACACAGACAGACACACACACACACACACACAGACAGACAGCTAGAAAAGATGTGTGTGTCTTCAGCTGTCTCAGAGGGCTCTAGTGTGTGTCTGGAGTCCTGCACATCTCTTTACGTCCTGCAGTATGGAAGTAAACAGTGTCTTCTGTCTGACGGTTGCTATACTGACTTTGGCTGGTTTCAGTGGCGTTTTCATAATCGCACTACAGACGCCGTTCAGTCCAAGGAGAGTTGTGGCTTTTACACAACTGGCCGACGTGTGTTGATGTGAAACCTTTTCTCTGAAGCAGCGGACAGAATAAAGACAAAGAGGAAACAGTCCATGTCGAGGTTAGCAGGGTTTGTGGACCCTCAATATGGACTGAAGTCATCTCTGACCAATCAGAAGGCCTGGCTGAAACCAACTGCTGTGTGTTATCCAATCAGAAACCGTCTTTCATACGTGATCCAGTATAGAGAGACTGGTAGAGAGACTATGGCTCATTATGTCAGTTTGTTGATGGAGAGAGAGACAGCTGCTGAGTCGTTAATTCTGCTGTCTGTCTGTCTGCCTGTCTATCTGTCTACCTGTCTGTCTACCTGTCTGTCCATCTGTCTGTCTGCCTGCCTGCCTGTCTGTCCGTCTACCTGTCTGTCTACCTGTCTGTCTACCTGTCTGTATGACTGTCTGTCTGTATGGAGCATCTACTGTAAGACAGACAGTCAACACTATATGACCACCGTGCCCTTTCTGATGTGTGTGTGTGTGTGTGTGTGTGTGTCTGGTGTGTGTGTGCAGGGTAAACTGACCAGTCAGGGCAAGCTGCTGCAGCAGGAGACGTTCTTCGTGACGGAGCAGGACTCGGGTGTTCTGTCGAGGTCAAAGGAGCGCCGCGTCTTCCTCTTCGAGCAGATCGTCATCTTCAGTGAGCTGCTCAGGAAGGGCTCGTCCACGCCCGGCTACCAGTTCAAGAAGAGCATCAAGGTACCCAGCAGGCCAACCTGCCCAACGCACACATGTACAACACACAAACCACATGCTAACCAGCTACACAGCACACATACAACACACAAACCACATGTTAACCAGCTATACAACACTACCAGTTCAAGAAGAGCATCAAGGTACCCACGCACACATGTACAACACACAAACCACATGCTAACCAGCTACACAACACACATACAACACACAAACCACATGTTAACCAGCTATACAACACTACCAGTTCAAGAAGAGCATCAAGGTACCCAGCAGGCCAACCTGCCCAACGCACACTTGTACAACACAAGCCACAGCACACAAGCCACATGCTAACCAGCTACACAACACACATACAACACACATACAACACACAAGCCATATGCTAACCAGTTACACAACACACATACAAAACATAGACAACACACAATACAACACACAAACCACATGTTAACCAGCTATACAACACTACCAGTTCAAGAACAGCATCAAGGTACCCAGCAGGCTAACCTGCCGAACGCACACATGTACAACACACATACAACTCACAAACCACATGCTAACCAGCTATACAGCACATATACAACACACAAACCACATGTTAACCAGCTATACAACACATATACAACACACAAACCATATGCTAACCAGCTATACAACACATATACAACACACAAACCACATGTTAACAGCTATGTAACACATATACAACACACAAACCACATGCTAACCAGCTATACAACACACATACAACACATATACAACACACAAACCATATGTTAACCAGATATCGTCGTTGGCGTCTCTCGTGTCCGAGGATCCATTGCACGAGATTAAGGTGTGTGCGTAAAATCTTGGAGCCATTCGCTAAAGCCTTGATTAAAGTGGTGATCAGGTCGCGACGCTGGTCCACACTGCTTGGCCTGGGAGGATCTAGTTCCATGGCAACACAAGAGTGAAGATGATGGGATCCGCCACAGGTTGCACCCAAGTGATGGTCGGATTGGGAGTCCGGACTGCCCACTTGTTAGGCACTTACGAGCCAGGGATATGTGGGACTTTTATAACCGCCAGTCTGCGGTCCCGTTAGGCTTTAGCCAGCTGAGTGCTGCCCAGGTTACGCCAACTCCACAAGTAAAGTCCGGTCAAATCCGCCAGGAGGGGCCTATCCGGGGTTTGTCACGCAACCAGCTACACAACACACATGCAACACATATGCAACACACAAACCACACGTTAACCAGCTATAGAACACATATATGACACACAAACCACATGTTAACTAGCAACACAACATATATACAACACAGATACAACACACATACAACACACAAACCTCATGCTAACCATCTACACAACACATATACAACACACAAACCACATGCTAACCAGCTATACAACACATACAGTGCATCCGGAAAGTATTCACACCCCTTCACTTTCCCCACATGTTGTTATGTTACAGCCTTATTCAAAAATGGATTAAATTCCTTTTTTTTCACTCATCAATCTACATACAATACCCCATAATGACAAAGTGAAAAAAGTTTTGTAGAAATTTTTGCAAATTCATTAAAAATAAAAAACTGAAATATTGCATGTACATAAGTATTCACACCCTTTACTCAGTACTTGGTTGAGGCACCCTTGGCAGTGATTACAGCCTCAAGTCTTCATGGGTATGAAGCTACAAGCTTGGCACACCTATATTTGGGGTGTTTCTCCCATTCTTCTCTGCAGATCCTCTCGAACTCTGTAAGGTTAGACGGGGAGCGTCGCTGCACAGCTATTTTCAGGTCTTTCCAGGGATGTTCAATGGGGTTCAAGTCTGGGCTCTGGCTGGGCCACTCAAGGACATTCACAGACTTGTCCCGTGGAGTGCTGCAGAGATGGTTGTCCTTCTGGAAGGTTCTCCCATCTCCACAGAGGAACACTGGAGCTCTGTCAGAGTGACCATCGGGTTCTTGGTCACCTCCCTGACCAAGGCCCTTCTCCCCCGATTGCTCAGTTTGGCTGGGCGGCCAGCTCTAGGAAGAGTCCTGGTGGATCCAAACTTCTTCCATTTACGAATGATGGAGACCACTGTGCTCTTCGGGACCTTCAAAGCTGTAGACATTTTTTTGTACCCTTCCCCAGATCTGTGCCTCGATACAATATCGTCTCGGAGGTCCACAGACAATTCCTTTGACTTCATGGCTTGGTTTCTGCTCTGACATGCACTGTCAACAGTGGGACCTTATATAGACAGGTGTGTGCCTTTCCAAATCATGTCCAATCCATTGAATTTGCTACAGGTGGACTCCAATCAAGATGTAGAAACATCTCAAGGATGATCAGTGGAAACAGGATTAACCTGAGCTCAATTTTGAGTGTCATAGCAAAGGGTGTGAATACTTATGTACATGCAATATTTCAGTTTTTTATTTTTAATGAATTTGCAAAAATTTCTACAAAACTTTTTTCACTTTGTCATTATGGGGTATTGTATGTAGATTGATGAGTGAAAAAAAAGGAATTTAATCCATTTTTGAATAAGGCTGTAACATAACAACATGTGGGGAAAGTGAAGGGGTGGGAATACTTTCCGGATGCACTGTATATATATACACTTTTCACCCCGTTTTTCTCCCCAATTAATTTTTGGTCAATTACCCCACTCTTCCGAGCCTCCCCGGTCTCTGCTCCACCCCCTCTGCTGATCCAGGGAGGGCTGCAGACTACCACATGTCTCCTCCCATACATGTGGAGTCACCAGCCGCTTCTTTTCTCATGACAGTGAGGAGTTTCACCAGGGGGGCATAGCACGTGGGAGGATCACGCTATTCCCCCCAGTTCCTTCTCCCCCCCGAAACAGATGCCCCGACCGACCAGAGGAGGCACTAGTGCAGCAACCCGGACGCATACCAACATCCAGCTTCCCAACCGCAGACACAGCCAATTGTGTCTGTAGGGATGCCTGACCAAGCGGGAGGTAAAATGGGATTCAAACCGGCGATCCCCGTGTTGGTAGGGATATTCTGATTTTTTTAAAATATCTCAGAAGGTATAATCTCTGTTGTGCCCTCTTAATGACTTAGCTTGTGTTTAGAGACCAGGAGAGGGAGTCTGAGATCTGAATGCCTAAACATTAACAGGGACATCGTTGATGGAAACTGGTGTCTGAACTGTGTTGGACTTCCTAAAATCAACAATTATCTCCTGTGTTTTCTCAACATTTATGGAGCGGCTGTTATCTTGACACCATATGGAAATGTCCCCCACCTCCTTCCTGTAGGCATCTTCATCATTGTCATTTATTAGTCCGATTACTGTGGTGTCATCTGCTAATGTCACTATTCTGTTGTGACACCGGGCAACACAGTCATGTGTGAACAAACTGTAAGGGCCGAAGACAACAACCCTGCCGTGCTCCTGTGTGGAGAACTAAGGTAGATGAGTAGCTGTCCTGTCTCCAGTGCTGCACTTAACAACAACAATAACAGCGTAACAACAGCCTCACTGCACCTGTGTGTGCGAGTCAGTGTAGTGGGTTTGCTGTGGGAAGTGTGTGAGAGATGTTCCGGCATGTTGCCGATGCCACAGAACAGTTCGTGCCATTGGTGGCAGTCATGTTACTTAAGTCAGCCATGAATTGTGTAGACACACTCAGGTTGCAGCTATTGCTGTAAGCAGCTATGAGTCAGGTTAAAAGTCAGTTAAAGTAGTCTAAATCAGGAGATCTCCCACCTACGGGTCGGAGCCCCTGATCTGGAAATCATGGAATCACTTTAGGCTGAGGAGGAAGCGCAGGCAAGGATGAAGTGCAGCGGACGTTGAGAGGATCACTGCCCACGGTTCCTAACACGTTTTCTTCCGGTCACCCAGCCGGACCAAACACCACCGCAAGCAGTGCGATCGCCCCAGGAAGAGAGCCGGGATAAGTGAGAGACAGCCCCCCCCCCCCCCCGCCCAAAAAAAAAATGCCTGCTCTATTTTCTGTTTACCTATCTCGGTGTCCTTGTAAAATACCTACGTAAACTAATTTTCTTAAATCAGTGCTGTGAATTCCATAATGCGTTCACGGGGGGCGGGAATCGAGCTTTCCGGGTGAGTCACCAGCACAGCACGTCGGATTAGATGATTGATTGTGGAACGTTTTGATTTCTTCTGTGATTTTTTTTTTTGTAGGAACACTGTAGTTAAGTCTCTGACTGACAGCTGTTGGGTTTTGTCTCTCTCTCTCTCTCTCTCTCTCTCTCTCTCTGTCTCTCTTGCTCTCTCTCTCGCCCCCCTCAGGTGTCATATCTGGGTCTGGAGGAGAATGTGGACAATGACCCCTGTAAGTTTGTCTTGTCGTGTCGTGGCTCGTCAGAGCATTTCACTCTGCAGGCCGCCAACGTGGAGGTCAAACAGGTGTGGGTCACACACATCCAGGAAGTCCTCGAGGCCCAGAGCAACTTCCTGTCTGGTGAGGGCACACCCATTAACACAAACACACACACCCATTAACACATGCACACATGCATTTTATTTTCCCTTGTCACTGACTGTGATATTTGTGTATCTGTGCATGTGTGCGTGTTTGTCTTCGTTTTCATGTGTGTGTGTGTGTGTGTGTGTGTGTGTGTGTGTGTGTGTGTGTGTGGTGCTCAGCCCTCCAGTCTCCCATTGAGTACCAGAAGGAGAAAGGGGGGAGTAGTGGGACCTCCTCCCTGACCAGGAACCACTCCACCTCAGGCTCCAGGACCTCCCAGACCTCCTCTCAGAGCCGTCCCTCCTCCTCTGGGGGGCCTGGAGAGAGAGACAGGATGAAAACATCTACCTCGAATGGTGCTGCGTCCTGTTTAGACTCCAGGGTGAGTTGACCAGACCAGGAAACCTCTCAAGCAGAAGTTGAGCTTTTATTTTTGTTTTTTAGTTTTGGGATATTCCTCCTTTTACATCACCAGAGATCCAAACCAGCAACTTCAGCACAACTGACATGAAGTAAAGCACAGGTCTGTGATGTTCTTCAACCCGCATGTTTATCTAGTGATCAAAATTGAAAATGTAAAATTTAGGATAAAGGGTGAACTGTTGTGAATGGCAGACATTACCTTTTTACATTTTCTCAAAAACTACTACTACTACTACTACTGCTACTATTACTACTACTACTACACACCTCCTACATAAGATATAGTCAAGGCTCAGCGTTTTCGGTTTTTATTTTTCAAAGCCATCCAGCATGCCGAATTTCGCCGCAAGAGGACACTGTTACATAACCTCACACAAACAGGAACAACTTTTGGATCCGTGGTAATATAAAATCCAGGTGAAAATCAGTTTAGACCGATCTGCTCCTTTTAAAAAATCTGGGTATTTTTCGGTGAAAATCTGTAAAAACCGAAAATGCTGAGCCTTGGATATAGTCCACCTGTGTGCACTTCCCTCCACTCTTGTACGTCACCCTGTGTTCGTCCCTCTTCTTGAAATATGGATTCACCACAGGCATTTCCAATACTTTTCACAACATCCACCACCATCTGTCCTTCCACATTTCTCTCCTTGACTCCATACCTTCCCATCACCTCCTCATCACCTCTGTTCCCTTCACCAACATGTCCATTGAAGTCCGTTCCAATCACCACTCTCTCCTCCTTGGGTACCCTCTCCACCACTTCATCCAACTCACTCCAGAATTCTTCTTTCTCTTCCATCTCACACCCAACTTGTGGGGCATATGCGCTGACAACATTCAGCAATGCACCTTTGATTTCCAGCTTCATACTCATCACTCTGTCTGACACTCTCTTCACCTCCAGCACACTCTTGACATGTTTTTCCTTCAGAATTACACCTACCCCATTTCTCCTCCCATCTGCACCATGGTAGAAGAGTTTGAACCCACCTCCGATGCTCCTGGCCTTACTCCCCTTCCACCTGGTCCCTTGCGCACACAGTATATCTACCTTCCTTCTCTCCATCATATCAGCCAGCTCTCTGCCTCTACCAGTCTTAGTGCCAACATTCACACTCCTACCCTTCCTCCTCTCCCACTGCCTCTGGACATGCCTTCCCTCTCTCCTTCTCCTTCGCCCAACAGTAGAATAGTTTTCACCGGCACCCTGCTGGCCAGCAGTACCGGTGGTGGTCGTTAGTAACACAGGCCTCGACCGATCCAGTATGGAAATCTGATTTATGATCTGCATATTTGACACCGGATGCCCTCCCTGATGCAACCCCCCCCCCCCCCAATTACCCGGGCTTGGGACTGGCACTAAGAATGCACTGGATGGTGCATCCTCAGTGGCTGGTTTTCTCAAAAACTATTGGCTCAAATTATGTGTCAACTTGGTTTTGGTGGTAGGGCTGTCAACCAAACAAAAACCACAAGCAGAAACCCGCAGTTGTGTTGTGGTAAACACGTCCGGCTGTTTCTTCTTCTTTTCTCAAAACTCAAGGACACAATTTGGGTTACCACAAGTCTACGCATCTATTTATAGAGACCAGACGTCAAGCTGTTCTCCCCCTGGGCCAGTTAGACTGAATACAGGAGACCCGGCTCAGTTCCCTGCCTGAACCCCAAGCCAGAACCAAGGAGGCGTGAAGGAGAGAGAACGAGATGTCCTCCTGTAGGAAGCTTTAATTTAGACACACAACGTCATTTAAAACCACAGAGACAAACGTCTGTGTGTGTGTGTGTGTGTGTGTCTGTGTCTGTGTGTCTGTGTCTGTGTCTGTCTGTCTGTGTGTTTGTGTGTCTGTCTATCTGTGTGTCTGTGTCTGTTTGTCTGTCTGTCTCCAAATACACACACATGGAACTGGCTTCATATAAAATCCTTGTGATCTGTGCTCAGCACTGAGTTATTTTAAACATGTTGTAAAATGGCGCTGGTCTGATGAAATGATTTGGTTGTGAAAGCATAATACATTTAATAAAACATAATGAAGTTAATAATAAAGTTAATAAAGCATAATACAGTTAATAAAGTTAATAAAACATAATAAAGTTAATAAAACAAAGTTAATAATAAAGTTAATAAAACAAAAAAGTTAATAAAGTTAATAAAGCAAAATAAAGTTAGAAAAGCATAATAAAGTTAATAAAGCATAAAGTTAATATAGCATAATAAAGTTAATAAAGTTAATAATAAAGTTAATAAAACAAAATAAAGTTAATAAAACATAATAAAGTTAAAGCATAATGAAGTTAATAATAAAGTTAATAAAACAAAGTTAATAATAAAGTTAATAAAGCATAATAAAGTTAATAAAACAATAAAGTTAATAATAAAGTTAATAAAGACTAAATAAAGTTAATAAAGCAAAATAAAGTTTATAAAACATAATAAAGTTAAAGCATAATAAAGTTAATAGAGCATAATGAAGTTAATAATAAAGTTAATAAAGTTAATAAAACAATAGTTAATAATAAAGTAAATAATAAAGTTAATAAAGCATAATAAAGTTAATAATAAAGCATAATAAAGTTAATGATAAAGTTAAAAAACATAATAAAGTTTATAATAGATAAAAGTTTATAAAGCGTAATAAAGTTAATAATAAAGTTAAAAAACAATAAAGTTAATAAAGTTTATAATAGATAAAAGTTTATAAAGCATAATAAAGTTAATAAACATAATAAAGTCCATAAAGCATAATAAAGTTATAATAATGTTAATAATAAAGTCAATAAAGCATAAAGTTAAAATAAAGTTAATAAAGCATAAAAAGGTAATAAAACAATAAAGTTAATAATAAAGTTAATAAAACATAATAAAGTAAACAACGCATAATAAAGTTAATAATAAAGTTAATAAAACATAATCAAGTTAAAATAAAGTTAATTAATCAAAATAAAGTTAATAAAACATAATAAAGTTAACAAAGCATAATAAAGTTAATAAAGTTAATAACGCAAAATAAAGTTAATAACACATAATAAAGTTAATAAAGCATAATGAAGTTAACAATAAAGTTGATAAAGTTTATAATAAAGTAAATAAATCATAAAGTTAATAAAGCAAAATAAAGTTAATAATAATGTTAATAATACGTTAATAAAGCATAATAAAATAATAATAAAGTTAATAAAGCACAATAAAGTTAATAATAAATTTAATAAAGCAAAATACAGTTAATAACACATCATAAAGTTAACAAAGCATTATAAAGTTAATATAGTAAATAATAAAGCTAATAAAGCATAATAAAGTTAATAAAACATAATAAAGTTAATAATAAAGTTAATAAAGCATAAAGTTATTAAAGCATAATAGTTATTAATAAAGTTAATAAAGCATAAAGTTATTAAAGCATAATAGTTATTAATAAAGTTAAAGCATAATAAACATAATAAAGTTAATAAAACATAATAAAGTTAACAATAAAGTTAATAAAGCATAATAAAGTTAATAATAAAGTTAATAAAACAAATTTAATATTAAAGTAAATAATAAAGTTAATGCATAATAAAATTAATAATAAAGTCAATAAAGCATAATAAAGTTAATAATAAAGTTAAAAAAGTTAAAGCATAATAATGTTAACAATAAAGCATAATAAAGTTAATAATAAAGTTAATAAAGCATAATAAAATTTATAATAAAGTTCATAGCGTGAGGGCGTCACAACGCTGGTAAAACTCAGACATCTCAGGAGGTTTGGTTTGAAGGAGCTGATTGTGGTATTTTTGAGAATGAGGCGCTGCGGGTGGTTGTAGTTCATCGTGAGTTTGGGAGTGATAAAGAGGAGACCGGGTTCCAGTCTGTCTGTCTTACCTTCTGTGTTTCTGTCTTCTCCTCCTTCCTCCTCCTCTCCTCTGTTTATCCTGATCTCCCTCTGCTCCTCACCAGGAGACAGTTGAATGGAACACCATCGGCAGGACTGTCATCCAGCACATTTAAACACACCCTAACCTTCTCCCTCTCCCTCCTCTCCCCCTCCTCTCCTCCTCCTCCTCCTCCTCCCAGCATCAGAACAGTGAAGGAGGCTGTAATGGCGTTTCGTCCACCATGTTGGTGACTCAGGACTACTCGGCTCTTAAAGAGAATGAGATCTGTGTTGGTCAGGGAGAGACCGTCCAGATTCTGGCAACCAATCAGCAGAACATGTTCCTTGTCTACCGGCCAGCCAACAGCCAATCACCTGCTGCTGAGGGCTGGGTGCCAGGACACGTCCTGGGCCCGCCCACAAAACCCATCAGGGACTCTTCCTCCACTTCATCCTTTACAGCAGCAGCAGATGTCAACATCATCAAGTAAGTCCCGCCCCCAAACCTCACCGCAAACCGATGGCTTTCCCGGGTTTTTGTTCTCCCTCCATAAACCGAGCACTTGGATTGGACGACGGAGCTCTGTTTTAAAAAAAAAACAAATTGTGTTTGTTTTTGTTTTTTGAGTCCGTTCTTGTTTTCCTAACTCCTCACACCCCCTCACCTCCCCTTCCTCCTCCCGTTTGGAACTAACCATTCTGGACTTCACAGGAGTGCTTTTGTTGTGACTCCTCCTGTCAGTCATGATGAGACGCCGGGTCGTCACGCCGCCATCGCCGACTCTTCGTAGTATTTCCACTGAGCCGCTTTTAAGAAATGAGAGCCCTGAGTTCCGTTGTTTTTGAGCAGCTGTTGCTTTGATGTCTCTGTTGGTCGACACGAAAATGGGACTCAGTCCCAAACTGGTTTCAGTGTAAAAACGTGCGGAGGAATTGTTCTGCAGATAGACTGAACCGAGAATCGCTGGTTCAGATGACCTCTGGAGAGCAGAGAGGAACATGTGGAGCTAAATGCCGGGCTTTTATTTCAGTTTCTAACATGTTTTCTGTTTTTGTTTTTTTTTCTCTTTTGTTCTTTTTCTTGTTTTTCTTTTTGAGAAGAAAAAGCAGCACCATAGAGGCGTTGTGTTGGACTCTCTCCACGGTGGAGACGGTTTATTTTGTTGTCTATGGCAATCTGTACAGACCCACGGTTCTTCCTCCGTTCTGCCTTGTTAATTTTATTTTGGGACAAAGTTTCATTTGGTTTTGATCTGTTGGTTTTCTCTTTGTGTTAATTTGGTGGAAATGTGTCGGCAGTTTACTGTACAAAGATCATCCTCATTTTCCACTGAGGCTCCACAACATTCCTGTTTAGACGTTTCTTTTTGCACTATTTAAGATTGAAACAGATATGAATGAAGTCAGGCTGTGCAATATACTGGATTTAGTGGCAATGTTCAACATTGTACTGGTGGGTAGTCTAATAATGATGACGATGATTTTAAATGTATTTTAAATATGTAAAATAAAAAAGACTTTGGATTATTGAGCACGGGTTAGCCAAGCGACGTGAAGGTGAAGTTGTTTTGTTCTGCATTAGGATGAAAATAATCCAGTTTGTGGCTGTTGATATGTGTAAATAAAGTGCAGTAGAGAAAGAGAAAGAGAGCTGTCTGGTCGTTCCTCTGCACAGACCTCCAGAGCCAGACGGACGTCCATCCAGCTTTAAGATGAACAGCTTAAAGTAGAAAGGAATAAAGACACCGACACATTGGACAAGGACATCCACATAAGACTTCAGGACGGTTGATCCCAAGTCTAACATGAACACTGTTCTACACATGCAAACACACAATACATACATTCTAAACATACAAACCTCTTAAATCGTAAGATCCTTTCAATTTAATTCCTTTTACCTTTAAATCCACATTAAGTTAAACCTGTTGATATGGACGGGCAGGCTGCCGTCAGTCTGCGGGTCTCTGATGAGCAGCTGAGGCGGGGGAAGAGGTCCTTCTGTAAAATTGCCCCATCCCGGACGAGCCCCCAAATTGTTGTGGCAATTATTTAATTCCACTCTGACATTAAATGACGAGCGAGACAAAAATCTGGCCCTGTGATGGTCTGGCGGCCTGTCCAGGGTGTCTCCCCGCCTGCCGCCCAGTGACTACTGGGATAGGCTCCAGCATCCCCGCAGCCCTGAGAGCAGGATAAGAGGTTCGGATAATGGATGGATGGATAGACTGTTCTACACACTCTTCACACACAGAGACAAAATCACACTAATTTTAGCTGTCGAATTTCACACGCACACATCTAATTCAGACAAACGGGAAGTTTGTTGCACTTTAATTTCTGAAGGGTTTTACTTTACTCACAGGAAGTGGCATCACTGATGCCACAGAAAGTGACATCACCACTTATGTATGATTTCTGTTTTTGTCTCTGTTGTGTTTTTGTCTTGTGAAGTCGTTCACTTTTATTTTTCTACTAACCTGCCGGTGCCTAACTCCACAGAAGACGCGTTAAACTGAGTTCCATGATTGATAGAACGATCAGGAATCACCAGCCGATGAGATTTGTAGTTTATTTCAGAATAACAGATCTGATGGATCTCGTCAGGTAACGGTGACGTCGGAGGGCTAACTCACCCGTTTGACTGTTGGTGTGATTTTCTAATCAGACATACGTTAAGTAGACGTCATGAGACAGATCCTGCTCTCTGTGGAAGCATCTGTCTCTCTCTGTCTTTGTATGTCTCTCTCTCTCGTACTCTCTGTCTGTCTCTCTGGTTCTCTCTCTCTGTATGTTTCTCTCTCTTTCTCTTTCTCTCTCTCACGTTCTCTCTCTCTGTGTCTGTATGTCTCTCTCTCTCTCTCTCGTACTCTCTTTCTGTCTGTGGTTCTCTATCTCTGTCTGTATGTTTCTCCTTCTTTTTCTGTCTCTCACGTTCTCTCTCTCTCTTTGTCTGTATGTCTCTCTCTGTGTCTGTATGTCTCTCTCTGTGTCTGTATGTCTCTCTCTCTCTCTCTCGTACTCTCTTTCTGTCTGGTTCTCTGTCTCTGTATGTTTCTCCCTCTTTTTCTCTCTCTCACGTTCTCTCTCTTTCTCTCTCTCTCTGTCTATATGTCTCTCTCTCTCTCTTTCTCTGTCTGTCTCTCTGTCTCTGTTTCTCGCCCTCTCTCTCTCTTTAGACTCTGTCTCTCGCCATTGCCTGCTCACAACAGGAAGTCTTTCTCTGATTGGTTGGATGTTGTCTTTCATGGTTCCTGTACTGTACAGGAAGTCTCTTTCGTGGAACACGCTGCGTTCCAGGAAGCGCGCTGAAGCCAAGGAGAGCGCCACGGGGGTCAAAGTTCAGGAGAATGGCTTTCTCCGTAAGCCTAAAGAAACGGCCCCTCCTCCCGCCATCGCCTCCTCCGCCACAGTGGCAAAGGGCAAAGTGAGTAAGCAGGCCGACGGCACGCACTGATGATGTCACATGCGTGTGCCAACCCCTCACCTGCCCTCCCTCCCTCCCCCATAAACACACACTGTTTGGGGTGTTTTTAGTATGTAAATATGTGTGCGTGTGTGTGTGTGTTGACCCACAGTACATGTGTAGTGGTTGAATTTTGACATTTGGGTCTCTTGCCTCTAAACAGTGGTTCTAACCTCAGTTCATCCGAGATACTTGTAACGTGTAAAATCAAACAGAAACGTTGTCAGAACACATTTCTAGAGCGCTAAACAAGTTCAAGACCTCCTTTAAAGTGTCTGGGGAGTAAACCATCTTGAAAGGGGAAGTTGAAAGTCATGGTTTCTCCTTCTCGGGGGCCGCTGGACAAAATGGTGAAGAACCACTGAAGGAAACCACCGTTTGTTTTTTCAACCTTTTAGATGAAAAATAAACTGGTTTGATTTTGTGTTGTCTTTGTTTTCCCCCCTCCCTGTGCATGGAACCAGCTGATTTACTAGAGATTTGAGTTTGTGTTTTTATTTTTTACTCACCAGGTTTTGATAATAACTAACTCCATCGTGGTCTGAGTGAGTAGCCTCATCCGAAGTGCAGCAGACGTGGGCTGGACTGCTGCTGTTTTAGCGTGGAGGACGCTTCAGTCAGAACACCAGCAGCGCTCAGATCACCGTCATGTGGTCTGACAAAACCCTCGGCAAGCTTTAGCAAAAACCTGTTAGTCGGTTCAGACCAGAAGAAAAAGAGAGCTTCGTTATTACGCTTAAGTTAGATGAACCGGGCCTCCAGGTCGTGTGGCGGTCTACTCCGTTGCCTCCCAACACGGGGATCGCTGGTTCAAATCCCCGTGTTACCTCCGGCTTCTTTGGGCGTCCCTGCAGACACAATTGGCCGTGTCTGCGTGTGAGAAGCCGGATGTGGGTATGTGTCCTGGTCGCTGCTCTAGCGCCTCCTCTGGTGGGTCTCCTCTGGCTCTAGCGCCTCCTCTGGCCTTTTCAGGGGGGAGGGGGAACTGGGGGGGAATAGCGTGATCCTCCCACGCGCTTCGTCCCCCTGGTGAAACTCCTCACTGTCAGGTGAAACTCCTCACTGTCAGGTGAAAAGAAGCAGCTGATGACTCCACACGTATGGGAGGAGGCATGTGGTAGTCTGCAGCCCTCCCCAGATTGGCAGAGGGGGTGGAGCAGCGACCGGGACAGCTCAGAAGAGTGGGGTAATTGGCCGGATATAATTGGGGAGAAAAAGGGGGGGGAAATCCATTTAAAAAAAAAAAGTTAGATGAACAATAGCCTCAGAGGCTATTTCCATGAAAACCTGTAGAAAATGACTGCTGATTTAATTTAATTTTATTTCAATTAATTAATTAATTTAAATAAACTGTGTCTGTAATAAGAACCATATTGGTTGCAGTTCAGTGACTGGGCATCATACACATTTTGGGAAAACTGGTGGAAAATGATGGGAGTTTTTTAAATGTGCAACTGCTGTGGCTGCTGCCTGGGGTGCTAATGCTAACATCAACTGTCTCCTGTCCACAGACATACCTGTCCAACCCCTCTGTGACCACTTTGGAGAGATCCATCACATGTCAATTACAAATTTGATGCACCAATTGCATGATAGACTATGATTAATCACAGTTTAGACAAATGAAAAATACACAATGCCTCTGGGGGGCCATGGTGAATGAGAACTGCGTGACAGAATGTTCAGGGGCAGTAATCGTAAGTAGGGCCTACTTATCTGCCCCAGGAGTCTTTCATAACATTGAATGGGTGAATACTTTGACGTATGTTATGGGCAGGCTCTCTCGAGTGGAATAACCTCACTAGCAGACATTAGTGTTAACGCTAGCTAGCTAGCTAGCTAGCTAGCTCCCTCCGCCTGTGGTTGGATGGTATCTGTAGTCTACTTCAGACTTGTTGCTTCAGAGGTTTTTCATCACTGCCACGTGCATCTATCTTGATTTAATCCAAAACTCTTTATTGATTCCTTATGAAAAAGGCACTTTTCTTCAGCATGGCAGATAACAGGGTCCATCCCAGACTGCTATTTCTCCTCCTTCTCACCTGCCGCCTCCGGGTAGGAGTCATTGTCATGACAACCAAAAAGCAAATTTGATTGGCACCATGTATCAACTAATTAGCAACGTGGGGGTCTTAGTTTTCTTCAGTGTGATCACTGGTTTCATGTTTGGGCTGAGATTTAGTTTTTCTAGTTCACATAAAAACCGGGCATTTGGGGGGACAACCTGCTGAAACTGGGACGTATTTGCATACGGGATATTGCATATGGGATAGCGGGATGCATAGCTAGAAACTGCATGGCCTTGTCCAACCAGAACATCTGGTCGCCCTACTCAGTTGACTGATCAAACAAATTGTCATGTGAAGACATGCTTGTCAGAGGAAGAGGATCAGGGCAGGCCTGCAGAGGTGTTAGCTCAAATATCAAAATGTTGTGTGATGTATCAGTGTCAGATTCCCTACAGGAATTAATAGAGTTTAAGATGGTGAGCTTCATCCCTTCCTATCAGAGACCTCCTGTTATGTCAGATTCAAACTCCTGAGCTGGGACAGCTGGTTAAACTGAACAGTCAGAGCATCTTTCCTGTGTGCAGGAGTTGTCGAGTCTCAGGCCGGCGTTAGAGTTCAATTTACTTTAGAAAAGACCACTCAGCGTCACTTTGACTTCCTGTCAAAAGTGAGCTGGAGACAGACGACAGGACCTGACATGCAATGTGAAAGTACACCACAAGACAAAGGACAAAAAGTATACTGTACTTATTACTACATATAGACGGTACACTGTACATATCACTACATATAGACAGTATACTATACATATTACTACATATAGACAGTAGACTAGGGACCGAGCTGGGAAGGATGTGCAGCAGGTTAGGGCGATCAAGGCTAGAGATGGAAATGTGCTGACGAGTGAGGAGAGTGTGCTGAGAAGATGGAAGGAGAACTTTGAGGGGCTGATGAATGAAGAAAATGAGAGAGAGAGAAGGTTGGATGATGTGGGGATAGTGAATCAGGAAGTGTGGTGGATTAGCAAGGAGGAAGAGAGGGCAGCTATGAAGAGGATGAAGAGTGGAAAGGCAGTTGGTCCTGATGACATACCTCTGGAGGCATGGAGATGTTTAGGAGAGGTGGCAGTGGAGTTTTTAACTAGATGGTTTAACACAATCCTGGAAAGTGAGAGGATGCCTGAGGAGTGGAGAAGAAGCATACTGGTACCGATTTTCAAGAACAAGGGCGATGTGCAGAACTGTAACAACTACAGAGGTATAAAGTTGATCAGCCACAGCATGAAGATAGGGGAAAGAGTAATAGAAGCTAGGTTAAGAGGAGGAGAGGTGATGATCAGCAGCAGCAGTATGGTTTCATGCCATGAAAGAGCACCACAGATGTGATGTTTGCTTTGAGAATGTTGATGGAGAAGTATAGAGGAGGCCAGAAGGAGGTACATTGTGTCTTTGTGGATTTAGAGAAAGCATACGACAGGGTGCCGAGAGAGGAGGTGTGGTATTGTATGAGGAAGTTGGGAGTTGCAGAGAAGTATGTAGGAGTGGTGCAGGATATGTATGAGGGCAGTGTGGCAGTGGTGAGGTGTGTGGTTGGAATGACAGATGGGTTCAAGGTGGAGGTGGGATTACATCAAGGATCGGCTCTGAGCCCTTCCTTGTTTGCAATGGTGATGGACAGGTTGATGGACAAGATCAGGCAGGAGTCTCTGTGGACTATGATGCTTGTGGATGACATCGTGAGAGTAGGTAGTAGGTAGCAGGTGGAGGAGAGCCTGGAGAGGTGGAGGTATGCACTGGAGAGAAGAGGAATGAACGTCAGTAGGAGCAAGACGGAATACCTATGTGTGAATGAGAGGGAGGACAGTGGAATGGTGAGGATGCAAGGAGTGGAGGTGATGAAGGCGTATGAGTTTAAATACTTGGGGTCAACTGTCCAAACTAACGGGGAGTGCAGGAGAGAGGTGAAGAAGAGAGTGCAGGCAGGGTGGAGTGGGTGCAGAAGAGAGTGCAGGCAGGGTGGAGTGGGTGGAGAAGAGAGTGCAGGCAGGGTGGAGTGGGTGGGGAAGAGTGTCAGGAGTGATGTGTGACAGAAGGGTACCAGCAAGAGTTAAAGGGAAGGTTTACAAGATGGTGGTGAGACCAGCTATGTTATATGGTTTGGAGACAGTGGCACTGATGAAAAGACAGGAGGAGGAGGTGGAGGTGGCAGAGATGAAGATAAGATTTTCATTGGGAGTGATGAAGAAGGACAGGATTAGGAAGGAGTATATTAGAGGGACAGCTCAGGTTGGACGGTTTGGAGACAAAGCAAGAGAGACAAGATTGAGATGGTGTGGACATGTGTGGAGGAGAGATGCTGGGTATACTGGGAGAAGGATGCTGAATACGGAGCTGCCAGGGAAGAGGAGAAGAGGAAGGCCAAAGAGGAGGTTTATGGATATGGTGAGGGAGGACGTGGAAACAGATGATCCGCTGTGGCGACCCTAATGGGAGCAGCCAACAGTAGTAGTAGTAATAGTAGTAGTAGTGGTAGAAGACAGTACACTATACATATTATTACATATACATGATTTTAGCGTGTTGTGTTTAAGGAGCATTTCGTGCCGTGTTGCATTATAACAGAAATGGGTATGGAGGCCGGTCTGTAAAACACATCATCATATTGAAAATGTGTACAATTACCTCTTCTTAAGTGGGACAGGAGGACTAGAGGGGGACATCAGTGTCGTGTTGAGTTGTAATGGAAAACTGCATACGCATAACCACATGCAGCATACTCTTCTATCACATCCACACCTCCCTCTGTTAGTGACCTTTACAGAGACGAGGTCAAAGGTCAGTACAGTACATGCTTACATGACATGTACATGACACCCGACTCACCTCTGCTCCTCATCCCGTCTGCATCCATTCTCTAATGCTCCTTACACTTCATACCTTCCTTCTCTGAAACCACACTCCTAACTTCTCTTCCTTTCACTACCTCCCTCCCTCCCTCTCTCTTATTTACCCCTTCCATCTCTCTCTCTCTGTCTGTCTTAATCCTCCACTCTTCATTTCCTCCTCTCTCTCTCTCTCTCTCTCTCTCTCTCTCTCTCTCTCTCTCTCTCTCTCTCTCTCTCTCTCTCTCTCTCTCTCTCTCTCCCCTCCCAGCAGGAGGTTCACAGCTCTGAGGAGTCGGACTGTGATGACGACTTGGACCCAAAGACTGGCATGGAGGTGGACACACACACACACACACACCATCATCATCATCGGTGGTCACCCTCTCCATTGGGTGTCCTATTTGTGGGTCTTCAGATGGCTGGAGAGGCCGATCTGTGATCCACATACTTTGCCGCAGTGTGGACAGGAGAAAGTAGTGGGGGTTGAGCCTTTTCCTCCCTCTCCTTGCAGCGCTGTCACCTTTTCTCTGCGGCACGGTGGAGCTCCATCTCATGATGCGCAGCTTCTTCCTGCACGGATTTCTTCCAGGAGCGCCTATCCAGTGCAATCCCAGTTGCTTGATGTGATCTTGAATTCCCTCAGACTGGTCTTGAGATTAATACATGTATATAGCGCTTTTCTAGACACCCAAAGCGCTTCACATTGTAGGGGGTAACTAACTTCAACCACCACCCATGTGTAGCACCCACCGAGGTAATGCACGGCAGCCATTTTGCACCAGAACGCTCACCACACATCGGCTTGAGGTGGAGAGAGAGGAATCATTGAGCCAATTTCATGGGGGTGGCCAGATGGAGAGAGTGAGGTTGGGAATTTTGCCAGGACACCAGGGAACCTCCGATTCTTTGCAATAAGTGCCATGGGATCTTTAATGACCACAGTGAGTCAGGACCTTGGTTTAATGTCTCTTCCGAAGGAAGGGAAGACTCCCTTTGTTCATGGCATTTTTCCTGGAGATGGCATGCTGTAAATATCATGTCTTTTGTACCTCTGGACGGGCAGAAGCCACACTGAGACCCTGGGAATACTTCATCAGCCAGTGGTAGCAGTCAGTTTGCGAGGACGTGAACGAGGGCTTTGCCTGTTGTTGACAGGCGTGAGATGCCCCTGTAGTTTCGACATTCCGCCTTGTCACCTTTCTTGAGTATGGCCACTATTAGAGCACCCCTGAGCTCTGAGGGAAGTTCTTTTCCCCAAACCTTGAGGAGGAGAACATGGATGTGGTACAGGAGCACTGGTCCAGCTGGGATCCCATCTGCACCAGCAGTCTTGTTGTTCTTAAGGCTCCTGATGGCATCGTGAACCTCTGTCATGGTGGGAGGTTCCCCAGTGTCTTCTCTGGTGGGACTCTGGGGAATGTGGCTTGCAATGTCTGGTTCAGCTGTGCTGTTGTGGTTGAGGAGTTCCTTGAAGTGCTCCTTCTATCGGGCGTTAATGGACTTGTCCTTCAGTAGGTCCTGCCTATCCTTTGAGCGCAGGGGGTTTAAGCTGCGGTTGCTTAGACCATAGATGGCCTAAGTAGCACTGAATAAGCCTCTGGTGTCACCTGAGCCTGCCAGTCGCTGGATTTCCAGAGCCTTTTCTGTCCACCAAGAGAGAACTCTTGAGAACCCATCTCTGGACGTCCACCTTGGCTCTGGAGTGAGCCCCTCTTTTAGCCTTGCTGGACCAAATCATTTTGCCAGGCACGAAAGGCCCTGTTTTTCTTGGAGATGAGCTGTGTCATTCTCATCACACCAGTCCTGGTGTTTTCTGGACTTGTACCCAAGGGTAGTTTTGCAGGCATTGAGGATGGTGGATTTGAGCGGGCTCCAGTGCTTCTCAATATCATTAAGATATTCCTATTAAAGTGTTTCCCCAAGAGAGGCCTGAAGTCATTGCTGGGTGACAGTTTAAAACAGGCTTTCAAGGTTGAACCTTGGTCGGATCTGCTTCTTTTGAACCCTCCTCTTCCTCTTGAGTTTGATGGACATCGTGGAGTGGATGAGGTGATTATCTGTCCAGCAGTCATCTGTATCGATCATGCCCTCGTGATGTTCATGTCACGGCAGTCCCTGGTGGTTCATACAGTGACGTAGTCAAGGAGATGCCACTCTTTGTAGCGGGGATGTCTCCAAGATGCCTTAAATTTGTTTTTAGTGATGCCTGAGGTTGTACTGAGCACATTTGCTAAAGAGCAGAACTCCATTGGAGTTGATAGTCCCGATGTCTTCCTCTCCTATACTGCCCTTCCAGAGGTGTTGATTCCAGCCGACCCTGGCATTGAAGTCTCCTAGGAGAATAATCTTATCCTCCTTGGGGATTCTTGACAGTGTCTCATCTAAGCAGGCGTAGAAGGTCTCTTACTTCCTCTTCAGAGTCTAAAGTAGGGGCATAGGCACTCACAACTGTTGCCATCTGGTTGTTGGCAAGCGCCAGACAGATGGTCATGAGACACTCACTGATCTCCACAGGAAATTCAGACAGGTGGCTGATGATCTGGTTCCTCATGGCAAATCCAACGCCATGGATCCTGGGTTGATCAGCAGCTTTCCCTTTCCTGAAGAAAATATAGCCATCCTTCTCCTCCTTCAGCTGCCCCTCATCTGCCCATCGGGTTTCAGGAGGGGCAGCTATGCCCATCCGGCATCTCTCCAGTTCTCTTGCGATGATCGCAGTTCTTCTCTCCAGTCTGTCCAAAGTTCGTGTTTCTGTGTTTCTGACCGCATGTGGTGATCCCTCTGGACGCAGTAATCCAGTCAGGAGGTTTGAGGCAAGCTATTTTTATGGCTCCTTTTCTAGCCCATTCCCCAGGTGGGGTAAGCGGAGTCGATCCTAAAGAGGGCTGCTCAGTCGTGGGTGCAGCTACCGCAGGGCTCTTTCTACCTCGCTCCAAGAGCCCAGCAACTGAATCTAGAACCCACCGCCTGATGTGCCAGCTCATGACTAGAGGCTTCCTGATCTCAAAGTCCTGTCCCCGTTGCCGATTGCCATAGGACTTAATCCAGGATGGTGGGGTGGATTCCCTTTATGGAGAATGCCTGTTCATGACTTTGTTTAATGTGGGGAGACTGGTGCACAGACAGCCACCACACGGTCCTTGACAGATCTGGGTCAGGATCCAGTGGCATGGAGTCCAAGATGACTGGGGGCCCATTTCTGCTGTAGCCTTCATCCACCTTCCCAGTCGTTGTGATGCTTTCCTAAAGTCAGCCATCACCCTCCCTCTGTTCTACTGTTGAGGTCTTGGTTGGATTGCTCTTTGTCAGGGACCTTCATCTTGACCTTACCACCATGGGTGACCCTACCAGGAGCATAGCTGCAGACGGCATTGCTCTCGGGATCTCAGGACCACGCAAGCTTCTCCACCACGACAAGGTGGCAGTCCACGGAGAAGACACACACACACACACACACACACACACACACACACACACACACACGCAGTTTTTTGCCAGAATTTACATCTGGTTTCTGTTTGTTAGTTGTAGAGAAATATCCGCCATCAGAGGATGTTCAGGTCTTGCTCAGAACAGCCGTCTTATGTGATGTTAAATCTAACAGGATGCCAGTAAACCACAAAATCTTAAGGTTAAACTGAAAATGTTGTTTGAGGCGATCTAAATGTTGTTGGTGGAGTTATAATGTCATGTGAAATTGTGTCTTTTAATGTGATTTTACTGAATAGTTTTACTTCTCAAGTACCTCAGTAATGTTTCAGAGAACCACTCTCATTTCAGTGACGTATAGCTTCAGGAGCACATTGAGAAAGTGTTTTGCTTTTCTAACCTTCCAACTTCTTCTTCCAGCTGCTGAACCCCAACTTCATCCAGGAAGGTAAGAAAGGGCTTGATCTGTAAACTCAGTCGCGTTTCTTCTTGTGGGTCCTGACTGCTGACGTCAGGGGAGGGGCAGGGGAAGGAAACCAAATGAAAGGAGGGCAGAAGAGATGGGTTCCTTTGTAAGAAAATACCAAAGCGTCAAAGTGTTTGCAGTGATTTGATAGATGCAAATTTAGCGACGGGTGAAACCGTGCTAAGCCTCCCACCGCCACGTTCAGCCGTGGTGACGGGCGTCGTCTCGCTGTGTGTCTGTCTGCTGTGTCAGTGGCGCCAGAGTTCCTCATCGCTCTGGCCGACGTGGTGTGTGCGCTCGGAGAGACGGTGGTTCTGTGCTGTAAAGTCTGCGGCCGTCCCAAACCAGGCGTCACCCTGAAAGGACCCGACCAGAACCCCGTGGTCAACAACAGCCGCTTCACCATCAACATCAGGTGACACACTGTGTCCGTGTGTGTGTGTGTGTGTGTGTGTGTCTGTGTGTGTGTGTGTGTGTATGTGTGTGTGTCACAACATTTATATCAGAATGTGAGTGACAGCAGGGTGACTGAGCTGTGTCACAACATCTGTATCAGAATGTGAGTGACAGCAGGGTGACTGAGCTGTGTCACAACATCTGTATCAGAATGTGAGTGACAGCAGGCTGACTGAGCTGTGTCACAACATCTGTATCAGAATGTGAGTGACAGCAGGCTGACTGAGCTGTGTCACAACATCTGTATCAGAATGTGAGTGACAGCAGGCTGACTGAGCTGTGTCACAACATCTGTATCAGAATGTGAGTGACAGCAGGCTGACTGAGCTGTGTCACAACATCTGTATCAGAATGTGAGTGACAGCAGGCTGACTGAGCTGTGTCACAACATCTGTATCAGAATGTGAGTGACAGCAGGCTGACTGAGCTGTGTCACAACATCTGTATCAGGATGTGAGTGACAGCAGGCTGACTGAGCTGTGTCACAACATCTGTATCAGGATGTGAGTGACAGCAGGCTGACTGAGCTGTGTCACAACATCTGTATCAGGATGTGAGTGACAGCAGGCTGACTGAGCTGTGTCACAACATCTGTATCAGAATGTGAGTGACAGCAGGCTGACTGAGCTGTGTCACAACATCTGTATCAGAATGTGACTGACAGCAGGCTGACTGAGCTGTGCCACAACATCTGTATCAGGATGTGACAGTAAACTGAATCCCCACAAACATCTGATGGACTTGTTTCTCCTGTCAGGGATACAGGCGACATCTTGTTGAAGATCTGTAATCTGATGCCGCAGGACACGGGGATCTACACCTGTGTTGCTATTAACGACCATGGCTCCGCCTCCTCCTCCGCCTCTATCAGAGTACAGGGTAGGTGACGTACCTACACCCATTCAGTCTTTTGCATGGGAGAGTTTTGGGGTCTTTTTTTTAATGTT
>NC_079221.1:56247481-56342481 GCF_029633865.1 Lampris incognitus | reverse complement strand
TGTACAAACGCACATCTTGACAACACCCTCCCCCCCAGACTCGTTGCTATGGCAGCAGGCGGTCTCCTCCACCGCCGAGGTGTGTGTTCAGATCGATGACCTCATCCCTGGAGGCCACTACCAGTTCAGGGTTCGTGCGTCCAACCGCTGGGGCATCAGCCCTCCCTCCGAACCCTCCAACATGGTCACCCTGCCCACCAGCAGTAAGGACCACACACACACATGGACACACACACACGCACACAGACACACACATGCGCACACTAACTTTAATAATGATAACATCAGAAAAGGTTAGAAAGACAGTTTGTATTGGAAACAAGAGGAATTACCTTGAGAAATTGATTTTTTTCCCACTGATTTTCCAAGAAGGAGATGTGATAAGACTTTAAATGGGAATCCCTCATCAAATAACTCAGTCTGTGAGTATTACTTCCTTCCCTTTCTCTGTCTAGACTCCATCTACGATGGAGCAGCCATTCCTTGGAAAGACAACTTTGACTCAACCTTCTCTGAGATCTGTGAGATTGGCAGGTAAGAAATAACGAGGGTAGCGTAATAGCATAACGATACCGTGAGAACATAATAATTTGATAAGAAAAAGATAAGACGAGGTCATAGTCCAGCCGCCAGATCAGTAGTGAACATTTCCTCAGTCTTTCACCGAATCTTTTGGACGCCTGAACTTTGATTTGTACTCATCTTTTTCATTCGTTCCTTTGCCCTCTTCCTCTCCCGCTCTGCTGCTCCCCTTTCATCCACTAGGGGGCGCTTTTCAGTGGTAAAAAAGTGTCTGAACAAGACCAGCAAGAAAGAGGTATGAAATTAACTGACTGACTGACAGACAGACTGACTGACAGACAGACAGACAGACAGACTGACTGACAGACAGACAGACAGACAGACAGACAGACAGACAGACAGACAGGCAGACTGACTGACTGACTGACTAGATAAGAGTAAATATGAATAAGTAGATCCAGGGGAAGTGAGAAGTTTAGAGTTGTTTCTACTCTTCAGAATAACAGTAGAAGATTCTTAAGTCTTTATTTCATTTCCCAGTACTGTTTTATATTTCTAATTGATGATTCAGAAAGTGTTATATTCTAGCCGTCTGCGTAGCGTGGCGGTCTATTCCAGTGCCTACCAACCCGGGGATCGCCGGTTCGAATCCCCATGTTACCTCTGGCTTGGTCGGGCGTCCCTACAGACACAACTGGCCGTGTCTGCGGGTGGGAAGCCGGATGTGGGTATGAGTCCTGATCGCTGCACTAGCGCCTCCTCTGGTCGGTCGAGGCGCCTGTTTGGGGGTGAGGGGTAGAATGGGAGGAATAGCGTGATCCTCCCACGTGCTACGTCCCCCTGTTGAAACTCCTCACTGTCAGGTGACAAGAAGCGGCTGGTGACTCCACGTGTATGGGAGGAGGCATGTGGTAGTCTGCAGCCCTCCCCGGGTCAGCAGAGGGGGTGGAGCAGAGACCGGGACGGCTCGGAAGAGTGGGGTAATTGGCAAAGTACAAGTGAGGAGAAAAGGGGAGGGGAAGAGTTTTATATTCTTAATTTCATGTTTCAGTTTTGTCGTTTTTCAGGGATGTTTTATATTTTTAACTCCAGGTTGCGGTGAAGTTTGTCAGTAAGAAGATGCAGAGGAGGGAGCAGGTTGCTCGTGAGGCCGACATCCTGTGCAGTCTGCAGAACCACCAGCTGGTGGCGCTGCTGGACACATATGAGACTCCGACATCGCTGATGCTCATCCTGGAGCTGTGAGTCACTTTCCGTTCATTCCACCTTAAAACACAAGCCACCTTAATTCCAGTGCCTCCCGTGATGCCTGACTGAAACCCTGCAGAACAGAACTAATTTCACTTCCAAATTGACGACCACGACGACCTCTGACCTTTCTGGCCCAGAGGCACAGAAGAGCGTGTGTGTGTTTGTACAAGCATGTCATGTTGTCTGCTACAGCAGGTACACTATGTTGGAGGAAGGTCACTGTGTGTGTAACCTCTTGTCAGGTATGTCTAGGAAAGCATGCTGGGATTGGGTTGTGTGGAAGGTGAGCACATGTGCATCACGTGTGTCGTTGAGGAAATCTGGGAATTAGGATGTCAGAGTTGTTTCTTATGCTCAGTGCTTCCTGATGCTGCTGTGGTAGTACAGACTGTTGCCCAGCAGTCTGTTTCTCCGTTTTGCAGCCCGTTCATCATCAACACCCAGCTCACCTTACCTGTCATGACATTCTGTATTAGGACTCTTTACGGCTAAGCCTTTTGAATCAGGATCAGGAATCGGGGGAACAGTTTATTAGTCATTTCATCTTACGTACTATGTACACAAAAGAAACGAAATTCCGTCTCCCCCAGCCCACAGCAGTGCCACACAAAAGACAAAAACCCAAAAACCTCCAAAACATACACTTAAACGCCAGCCAGGAAGACTGTGGGAACTGCCGGTCTGCATGGGCTAGCAGTTAGCTTAGCCGGCCCCCCTTCCGCATCTTGTCAGACCGCCCGCGGCGTTTCCTCTTCAGGCACAGCTCCAGGCAGGGCCGTGGTCCTCGGGCCCGTCGGATGCAGCAGACCAGGCTCCCTCAGCCGATCCGACACCAGCTCTCCAGCCAGACAACTTTGACCCTTCTTCCCGCACTCCACACGAGGTGGCCGCCTCGGTGTTTCCTCTCGGGCAGGGCCATGGGCTAGCAGTTAGTTTAGCCTGCCCCGCTTCCGCGTCCTGTCAGACCGCCCCCGGTGCCTCCCCCTTGGGCCCACAGGACAAAGCAGACCAAGCTCTCTCCGCCGATCCAGCACCAGCTCTCCCAACCCTTGACCTAATTTCAATACGACGGCCTAATTTCCAAAACTTCTCCAGATAGGACGCACATGACGACTAGTGTTCATTTTTCATAACACTCAATCATAGATCTTAATTATCTTTACTGAAGATGCTTGACAACAGTTTACATGTAGAGCACATGCAGAGTGACCTCCCTGTAATAAACTATACCTGTAATGTAATGTACCTGTTGTTAAGCAGAAGGTCACACTTGTGCCACATGTACTGTATGTGACATGCTTGTACATGTATACACACCCCTATAAGCACACGTATGGATACACATGCCTATTCATGCCTCAGGGCAAGAGAGGTGAAAAAGTCGTCAAGGTTGTCAAAATTGCTTTGTGATTAAAAGTAAACTAAAGAGTAGTCTCATCGCTAAAGAGGAACCAGTTGCCCGTTAAAGGTAATGTAAAAGCTGAGAGCTTTAGACCGTGCTGGTTTGGAGCCAACAAGTTTGATTACAGTTTTACTCTCATTAAGTTTTAAAGAAATTACAGTCATCCAGAAATCCTGAAGGCATCTGAGCAGAAAGGGAGGCGACATGAAGGCTTGACTGGGGTTTAGAGCTGAGTGTCATCAGCATATTGCACTGAAGCATCTGAATGAGGTACACGTGATCAGTAGTGGACCGAGCACTGACTCCTGAGGGACACCTTGTGTAACTGCAGCTAATCTGGACCACTAGTTTTTAAGATGAACTGGTTTCCTCCCAGTAAGGTAGGATGAGTACTGTACTCATCCTACCTTACTGGGAGGAAACCAGGAGATCTGATGAGGATACCAGACTGTCCCGGAGGAGTGAGTCATCTCCATGGTCATCTTCTCCCCTGTCATTTTCAACTAAAAGATGCAGTCTTTTTTGTGTGTTTTTCTTTGTGTTTGTGTGTGTGTGTGTGTGTATGTGTAGACTGGAGGATGGTCGTCTCCTGGATTACCTGGTATCTCATGATGAACTGATGGAGGAGAAAGTTTCCTTCTTCATTAAAGACACGCTGGAGGCCTTACAGCACCTGCACACCTGCAGGGTCGCTCATCTGGATCTCAAGGTAACACTGTGCATATGTGTGTGTGTGTGTGTGTGTGGTTTTACTGTGGGATCTCCCCTCATGGTTTCTTTCCCCATGATATTCATCTGTTTAACTATTCTTCTAATGACGTCTCTTTCTCTCTCTATCGCTGTCACTCTCTTTGTCTGTCTCTCTGTCTTTCTCTCAGCCTGAGAACATCATGGTTGACCTCCGCTCTGAGATCCCGTGCGTTAAGCTCATTGACTTTGGCGACGCTGTCCAGCTCTCCACCCACCGTCGTTACGTCCACCTGTTGCTCGGCAACCCTGAGTTCGCTGCACCCGAGCTCATCCGTGGCACGCCCGTTTCCATGGCAACAGACGTGTGGAGCGTGGGTGTGCTTGCCTACGTCATGCTCAGTGGCGTGTCGCCGTTCTTGGACGAGTCTCCAGAGGAAACTTGTGTCCACATCTGCCGTCTGGACTTCTGCTTCCCCGAAGAATATTTCAGCGATGTGAGCCAGGCAGCCAGGGATTTTGTCTCTGCAACGCTTCAGCAGGACCCTAGGAAGAGACCAAGCGCCACTTCCTGTCTGCAACACCCGTGGGTGGGCCGGGGAGGTGCACACGGTGGGGAGTACTCCAAGACCCCTCTGGACACAACCAGGCTGGCCACATTCATCGAGCGAAGAAGACAACTTCATGACATTCGACCCGTCACCAACATTAAAGGACTGGTCAGCAGCAGCCTGGGAAACACTCTGTGAGCAGCACAGTTTACCTTCCAGTTCCCAGTCTTTCATTGGGGGATGCAGACAGCATGCAGACCTGTTTTGGGAATTTAAAGGACGGCTCTTACAGCCTCAAACCAAACCATAATGTATGAAATATTTGAACTGGTTTCATGTAGGACCAGTTAGCAGTGGAGGAAAAGTACTGTGATGATGAACAGTACCGTGGTGCTCCCTTCACAAATAAATCAGGTACCAAACCAGCTAGCAGGCACCATGCTAACCCAGAGCCATTAGTTCAGTTCATTACCGACCAGATAGTAAAATTACTAAGAACAGATAGGATGATTATATACAGTTAAATTGATATTAGCTTGTTTTACAAAGAGCGATACAACCACAGGTCATATCAACCATAACTCTTTGTTAATTCAGTGTTTTATGAATGTTAGCTAGCTTCTACTACTACTGCTACTATGATCTCAGAGGTTCACATATACATGATACTCTTGCTCAAGAGCATTTGGGCAGAATCAGGTGTCTGATAGCAGGACCTACCTGTCAGGCGACCTCCCCATTGACCCCCCCTACTGGTCCATACTTGTAACAGAAATCAGAGCAAATGTCACGTGTTCAACCTGCAGGTTATGAGAAGCCACTCCCTCAAATTCAGCTCTCATCTCAGACAACAATTGTGATGAATACCCATAAACACAGTGTTGAAAGTTTCAACAATTTCAAATAAAACTGTCCACCAGGTACTCTAACAACCCTTAACTTGAAATATTTGATTTTAACTGCCCTTATGGTGGTCACATGATATTTAGAGAGCATTGAACAGTAGATGTAGAGGAGTATAGTAAACACCTGGAAAACTGTTGGGATAATGTTTTCTAATTCAACTCCCCTGCTCTGACCCTCAGTAAACAAATATGTATGTTTCACACCTGTTCAGATTTAAATGCGTTCCTATCAGCAGGAGGCCCTTAAACAGCCAAGAGACTGAGTAGGATGGCTGTCCATCTGGAGGGGAACACCTACAGGATGTTTCCATATGAAGGAAGTAAGCAGAAATATCAAATCGAGCGATTTACTGTGACTACAACCAGAAAGAAAGTTTTTCATGGACATGTTGAGAGGAGAGAGAATTCCTCTGTATTTTCAGTAATAAAGCAGCGGTGCGTACAGACATGATAGTGGAATTGATCCTGGAGTCTCTGGCAGATTATTCAAGAGGGTCTGTCCTGCTGCTTGAAATGGTGACATTTAAATATTTTCTTAATGGAGGCGGCGGCCCTCATGCATCCTCCATCGAT
Organism: Lampris incognitus; assembly: GCF_029633865.1. Taxonomy (NCBI): domain Eukaryota; kingdom Metazoa; phylum Chordata; class Actinopteri; order Lampriformes; family Lampridae; genus Lampris; species Lampris incognitus. The sequence goes on along the minus strand of NC_079221.1, from coordinate 56,336,590 downwards.
CTGCCCTGAGAGAGACACAGTGGAGAACAGGACCCATAGTTGAACTGAACTGAATGGAACTGAACTGCAACTGGACTGTAAACTGGACTGAACTGCAACTGGACTGAACTACAACTGGACTTTTAAGCACAAACTGAACTGAACTGAAATAACTCACACCTCCAACTTCCTGAATGCTTATTAAAACTGGCAGGTCATTTAAGCGAGAATTCTCATTTATGATGTGATCTGATCAACCATGCGAGGAGGTTCTGGTGTTGACTGGTCTGGACCGGTCTTGAGTGAGCTAAAAAAAAGAAGAAGCTCAGTTTAAGTTAAATTAAGAAGGGGATAAATTGAAGGGACCCAAACTGAACAGAAGTCTGGTGTGAGTTGAATGGAGCCAAACTGGGCCGAACAGTCAGGAAGAAAGTACGACCACTGGGAAGTGTGGTTTCTGAACTGTTAAGCAGAACATGGTGTTCTGCACAGTTGGCCTGGACAAGTCTTACGGACTCCTGTGCTGAACTAAATTAGGCTTAATGTTTTTGAATGTGAAACAGTGAACTGCATTGAATTTGACCTGTCTCACTGCATAATGATAATTTGTTCTTGGTTTGACTTTGACCAACTATTGGGAACATGGGAAAACGTGGACAGGTTTGGCTGGTGACATCATCAATTACATCATCAGTGACATCATCATTGCTTTTGCATGCTGAGGAACGATAAAATTTAAGAATGAACAGAAGACCGCCACATTTCCTCTGCACTCCTAAGCAAGGAAAATGCACCATGAGAAGTAAAAATGCTTTCTGAATGTCATAGATGCAACCCCCTCACATATTTACATGTAGCCTGTCAGAGAAAGAGAGGTTAATGAAAACAAGCTCTGGTGGGCATACTGAGGGAAGGACCTGCCGGTACAGAACACAGACGGACCAGGAATGAACAAGACGGCAGGTTACTGCAGATCAAGCTGAGCAGAATGTCTTCAGGGAGGGAAGTGAGTTTGTCTGTCAGCCGATCTGCCCGGTAACAGCAGGTGCCATGTAACTCTAAATTCTGACTGGCTGATAAAATGGCTCGGGCAGCACATGAGTTAATTACTGTGGCTGGTAGACAAACATTCAGATTTCTCCCCTGGTTTGTGTTCCTGCTTTTGAATGTACGTTTTTCTAGAATGTGTTCAGACCTCACTGAACAAGCATTTCATGTGTTTAATTCAGCTGTAAGCATTTCAGTCCTCCTGATGGTGGATGAATGCATAAGGAAGTGACGGGATGTGCTGTACAGACCTTAATGCTTCGCCCAGTTCATCAGCGCCACCGTGCTGGCAGAAAGAGTAATGCTAATTACTGGTGACCAACCTTCTGCTCATAATGTAGACCCGAACATCTCCGTCCATGCAGCGCTTAGTTTGTCGTGGAGAACACCACCGCCATTCAGCTGAGATGTAGTGCAACAGTGGTTCTCAATCAGGTCCTCGGGTACCAGCTGGTACCTGAGGACGTTTTCAGTTCAAGCCAGCAACCGTCTGTCCATCTTTATTTGCGCATAAAACAAAAAGTTCATGTAGTTCTGTAGCCCTCTAGCAACAGTCATGGCTGTGGGCTGCTGATACAGACTGAACGTGTCTGCACAGCGAAACAGACGTGAAGACGGGATGAAAACACAAGGCTGAACGTGGTTTTGGACCCCAAATGGGTTGCAGGGGTTTTTAAGTTGGGTTCCCATAGCGTGTTCTGAAGAGCTGGGCTCCTGAGGAGACTCAGGCTGAGTCTCCATGTTGCTGTCAGTTTGGCTGCTGAAGTGAACCGTCACGGGTTACTTCATCTTCTTTATTTCTGTGGAGGATCGCAGGCCTTCGGTGGCGGGACACTTACTGAAGATATTTTAGCTTGATTGATCACTCGAGTGTTTTAGTTACCCGATGACATGTTTGTAAAATGTCTTCCTGCCCCCTGCTGAATCACGCATTAGACTTTTACACTGGTTTCACTTGGTGTGGATCCATCCTCCAGGTCAGCTTCTTGTTGGGAAAACCCTGTTCCTCAGAATCCGTCAGGACGCTGAGCGATGCCCCGCTCAGTCCCTACGTAGTGGTCTGTGTATACATATGTACCAGTCTGTGTTTCTACACCGACTGCTGTGTAGTAGTACGTGTATAAGGTGTACTGTGTGTACTAACAGAGTGTGTGCTGCTTTGGTTTGTGTGACGTCACAGTGTTTCAGCTCGGATGAAACTGATCTGACCTGTGAAACTCCACGCCGGCCTCCGCCCCCACGTCTGCAAAGACCTACGACCTTTATTCCAAACTGACAAGACGTCAGGTGTGTTCACATCTCTCGTGGTTGTAAAGTTTGGAGTAAAACACGCCCACGTGTTCACTTCCCACCTGACGAGGAACACACAACGTGGTCCTTTCACATCTCCAGCCCAAACTCTGGGGTCATGAGTGTAAATATGCCTCCATGTGACATGGTGACACGAGTCACTCATCAGGCCTTGAGGAAGGGGATTGTAAAGATACAGGAGACTTGTCCAGGGCCCCGACCGACCGTCTGCCGTGGAGCTGAAGTCCAACTTTAGAATCCAGTCGAACTGCCACGAGGCCGAGTCAGATTGTCCCCTCATCACAGAGACAAACATGTGGCCGTCCCGTTTCCCACAACGCATCTGTCATAGCTTGTGGAGTCATGTAGGGCCGTGGTGGCTCCTCCCTGCTGAATGCTCCTCTTCCTCTTTATCCTGACTGTTTCCCCTGCTTTTAGTTCGTAGACGCTCAACACGGTGGAAGGCTTCCTCCTCTTCCTCCTCTCAGCCGGCTGGTTTGTTTGTTACTATTTACTAATAAACAAAGTGCTTGTTTGTAAGAAAACTCCCGTCTGCCCCTGGCATCGTGTCTCTCTCTGTCAATTCAATTCAGTTCAATTCAACATGTGCTTTATTGGCACGACATACATCTGTGTACATACTGCCAAAGCATGTAAAACAACAACAACACAACACAACAAAGATTATAATAACAACAATGATTATGATATGAAACAGTAGCTATAGGTGTCGTCCCCCACTGTCTCTCAGGTTGTGGCAGGAAAATTTAAATCTTGCTGCAATGCTCGCTGCTGCCCCCCTCCCAGGACCACCTGCAGCTTACCTGCATCCTCCATGTCCTGCTACTCTGGAGTCACATGTTCCAGCTCCTGGACAAGAGCCCGTTGCTGTTTTTCAGATGTGTCACATTTAAGGAGGAGGTGCCCCTCTGTCTCCACCTCATCTGTCATGCACTGACCACATGTTCGTTGCTCTTTTGGCAACCACGTCTTTTTGTGTCTCCCCTTTTCAGTGGTTAGACTGTGGTCACTGAGCCTGTATTTGGTGAGGGTCTGTCGCTGCTTCCTGTCTCTGACAGTTCAGAGGTGTTCTTCAGGATCATAGTTTGTTTTTAGGGCCCGATAGACTTCTAGTTTGTTTTGGGTTTTGATTTCAGCGTTCCAGTGTTTCACATAATTGTTCTTGCTTTGTTTTATAGCTGATTTATCCTCATGTTGGTTTGTTTTATAGCTGATTTATCCTCATGTTGGTTTGTTTTATAGCTGATTTATCCTCATGTTGGTTTGTTTTATAGCTGATTTATCCTCATGTTGGTTTGTTTTATAGCTGATTTATCCTCATGTTGGTTTGTTTTATAGTCTGATTTATCCTCATGCTGGTTTGTTTTATAGCTGATTTATCCTCATGTTGGTTTGTTTTATAGCTGATTTATCCTCATGTTGGTTTGTTTTATAGTCTGATTTATCCTCATGTTGGTTTGTTTTATAGCTGATTTATCCTCATGTTGGTTTGTTTTTTAGCTGATTTATCCTCATGTTGGTCTGTTTTATAGTCTGATTTATCCTCATCTTGACTTGTTTTATAGCTGATTTATCCTCATGTTGGTTTGTTTTATAGCTGATTTATCCTCATGTTGGTTTGTTTTATAGCTGATTTATCCTCATGTTGGTTTGTTTTATAGCTGATTTATCCTCATGTTGGTTTGTTTTATAGCTGATTTATCCTCATGTTGGTTTGTTTTATAGTCTGATTTATCCTCATGTTGGTTTGTTTTATAGCTGATTTATCCTCATGTTTGTTTGTTTTATAGCTGATTTATCCTCATGTTGGTTTGTTTTATAGCTGATTTATCCTCATATTTGTTTGTTTTATAGCTGATTTATCCTCATGTTGGTTTGTTTTATAGTCTGATTTATCCTCATGTTTGTTTTATAGCTGATTTATCCTCATGTGGGTTTGTTTTATAGACTGATTTATCCTCATGTTGGTTTGTTTTATAGCTGATTTATCCTCATGTTGGTTTGTTTTATAGCTGATTTATCCTCATGTTGGTTTGTTTTATAGCTGATTTAGCCTCATGTTGGTTTGGAGTGCAGTGCTGGCCTGAGGTTGGTTGGTCTTAGTATTTGTTAAAGGGTTAGTGAGTCTCAGAGCCAGCTGCTTCAGGGGACTCTTTTCGAGGTTCAGTTCTTGGGTTTTCAGAGCTTTAAAGTGCAATGTATTTGTTGGGCTTGTATTTAAGTGCATCCAGAAGTTTAGAGATCTTTTTTGTACATTTATCAGTAATGGAAACCGGTCTAATTCTGCCCTACATGCATTGTTTGGTGCTTTCCTTTGTATTTTCAGAATCATTCTACAGAATTCAGCATGTAGGGTTTCTGCTGGATGCTTGTCCCATCTAGTGTAGCTGGAAAGACTGAGTGGACCCCATACCTCACTTCCATATAGTGCAATGGGCAGAATTACACTATCAAACAGTTTGCACCAGATGGAGATTGGTTTATCAATGTTAAAGAACGTATTTTTAATTGCATATAGAGCTCTGCCAGCTTTTTGTTTTAGGTTATTCACTGCCCTACTGAAACTCCCTGATGCTGTAATAATTAGACCATGGTAAGTATACTGCATCGTATGCTCCAAGGTGATGCTACCTAGAGTCAACTGGTATCTATTTTCCTGACATCTGGGCTTCTTCTGGAAGATCATTACTTTTGTCTTTTTTGGATTTATTGCCAGGGCCCAGTGCTGGCAGTAGTCCTCAAGCAGGTCTAGTAGTTGTTGCAGCCCATCTGCGGTTGGTGACAACAAAACTAGATCATCTGTATAAAGCAGAAATGTTACTTCCATGTCATACAGGGGGAGACCTGGGGCTGCAGGCTGTTCCAGCTGCACCGCCAGTTCATTAATATATATATTAAACAGTGTTGGGCTAAGTCCACAGCCCTGTCTCACCCCTCTATTCTGAGTGAAGAACTCAGTGTGTTTGTCTCCAATCTTAACTGCACATTTGTTGTCCGAATACATTGGCTTTATTATGTCATACACTTTACCCCCTACACCACTTTGTAAGAGTTTATAGTATAGTCCTTCATGCCAAATAGAGTCGAAAGCTTTTTGGAAGTCAATGAAACAAGCAAATATTTTTCCATTTTTGGTTTGATTCACGTTTTCATTTATGAGGGTGTGTAGGGTGTAAATATGGTCCGTAGTCCGGTGATTTGGGAGGAAGCCAGTTTGACCTTTGCTCAGGACTTTGTGTTCGTAAAGGAGGGTTAGAATTCGATTGTTCAAAATGCTATTAAACATCTTCCCCAGACTACTGCTCACACAAATGCCTCTGACATGATTAGGATCCAATTTGTCTCCATTTTTATGAAGAGGAGTTATAAGCCCTTTGCTCCAGATGTCAGGAAAATATCCTGAACTTAGAAGGATGGTGAACAATTTGAGTACTGCCCTTTGCAGCTCAGGTGTGCTGTTTTTAAGCATCTCGCTTCTGATGCTGTCAAGGCCACAAGCTTTATTGGGTTTTAAGGATTTGAGCTTCTGTGCCAATTCTTCTTGTGTTATTGGGAAATCCAGTTGGTTTTGGTTGTCTTTTATAGTGCATTCGAGCAACCGTAATTTCTGTTTGATCAGATTGGAATTGGAATTTGAGTGTTCTTGTTGGATTTCCGAATGGATATGTTCAAAATGATTTTTCCAAATTTCTCCATTTTGGATAGACAGGTCTTGTGGTTTTGATATGCCAATTTTATTGCTGAGTTTCAGCCAGCAGTGGGATGTTCCAATTTTAATTTTTGAAATGTGGTTGGCTAAATATCCTCTGTACCAAATCAAAATACCTCCGGAGTCTCGTCCACGCTGTACTGAGGTGAGTTTATTTGATGGAATAATTATTTCATTGTAACCTGAGGGACAGTGGGTGGTTATGTCTTCACCACACCAGGTTTCAGTTAATATGACTATGTCGACATTATCGATGTGTTTTAAGAAGTCAGGGTCTCTACTCTTCATCCCAGAGGAAGATGAGAAGAGACCCTGGATGTTCCCACAAGAGACAGAAAAAGAAGGCATGAAAAGAAAACATACAGTGAGTCTCTTTTGTGAGACGGAGAATTATTAAGTTACAGTGGAAGAAGACATGTACAGAATGTCATGATAACTCTTACCAAATACCTCACTATCGATACTGTGGCCATTATTATACACACCCAGAGCCAAATCAATACTCAGCATTCCCCAGTGCAAGTGGTTACCCCATCAAGACCTGATGAGACGTAGAGGTCGCCCTAGATGCTGCTAAAAAGAGACCTCAGGTCTTAAAGGGTTAAAGGCAAACAACAGAGCAGCGAGAACAGTCAGGCAGCTCAAGCTCAGAGAGTTATATGACTCTGGTGTACTGCAGCCATCCAGAATCCCAGATGACATCCAGACCCACATCATGATGTCCACATAATGTCGATAAATTGCCCTGCCCTAGTCTGTAGTGCACAGAATAGTGTGGGAATTATGTGGCTTGGACTGGCAGTCTATTCTGTGTGTGTGTTTCTGTGTGTGTGTGTGTGCGTGTGTGTGTGTGTGTGTGTGTGTGTGTGTGTGTGTGTGAACACGCCTGTGTATTTTACCCATGCAGCAGTCTGGAGCACAGGGTGTGGAGCATCTCCTTTACCTCTCCGGGGCAGTGGGTGTGGGTGTGGGAGGGGGCTGGGCTACTGCAGCAGCATAGCTTTGTGGCCTGTGCTGTGGGGGACAGGCTCTGTCAGGTGTTGTTGTCTGTTTGTTTTCTGGAGGGGTTGGGTGCACAGGTTTCTTGGACCTGGGGGAAGCAGCACGTAGGTGTGGGTGTGTGTAGGGCTTTCGGCCCAAAGGTGAGTCTGGAGTATGGGGCTGGGGGGGGGAAGGGGTCCAGGTATTGTGTGCTCTGGGGGGGAAAGGGGGGTATCTGGGGATGTGGGAGGGTTCTGGTCTGTAGTCTCCTACTGATGGAGGATGGGTGGGTGTGGTTGGGTTGCGGCCCAAAGCAACATCTTTTAGGGTCCTCGCAAAAATCCGCACCCTCTCCTTGTGAAGGTGCAGTCCGTCGTAGAGGTGATGGAGGCTGATGCCTGAATGGTGAGCCAGGTGGACATTGGGAAGAGCAGCGCAGCCTCTGCTGATGTCTGCGTTGATTCCATGGATTATATGGGGTGGGGTGTCACGCCGTGGCAGGAGTGTTGACACCACAATCCGAGCCTCTGGGAATTCTCCACTTGCTCTCTCTGCCACTCTACACACCGCCACAGCCGTGTCACTGCGCAGATAGTGCAGGTCATTGGTCCCGGTGTGGATGATGATGCATTGCGGGCTCCCAAGAGATTCCTTGTTCAGGAGCTGGAGTGCATGGCCAGTAGTGCTGCATCGTTTTGCTGTCACGTGATATCCGGGGAAAAGTTTCTGAGGGTCCATGAACTTCTGGTTTGAAGCCCTCGCCCTGGTGTTCTCTTGGAGCTCTGTCCTAAGATCCTCCATCTGTTTCATGAGGTTCCTCTCTTTCAGTATCGCCTCCTTCTCTAGTTGGGCTACTTGGGAATGTAGGTTTTGGTTTTCCACCTGTAGCTGCTTCATGGTCTCTTGTAGCTCTAAGACAGTCAGTCTGTTCTCTGTTCTCAGCTGTTCCACCTCCTCCCTGAGCTGCTGGATGGAGCTGGTGGTGGTGTCAGAAAACCTGGCCTGGGTGAACTCCCTAAACTCCACAAAGTCCAGTTCCAGCAGGGCCAGACTCTCCCTCAGCTGCCTGTCAGTGGCAGAGAGAGGGTGGGAGGGGGAGGGGCTGCTGCGTGTTGTGGGGGCTCATTGTCAGAAGGGGGAGGGGCTGCTGCGTGTTGTGGGGGCTCTCTCTCTCCCTCTCTCTGTCACTCTATATATATACACTACCGTTCAAAAGTTTGGGATCACCCAAACAATTTCGTGTTTTCCATGAAAAGTCACACTTATTCACCACCATATGTTGTGAAATGAATAGAAAATAGAGTCAAGACATTGACAAGGTTAGAAATAATGATTTGTATTTGAAATAAGATTTTTTTTACATCAAACTTTGCTTTCGTCAAAGAATCCTCCATTTGCAGCAATTACAGCATTGCAGACCTTTGGCATTCTAGCTGTTAATTTGTTGAGGTAATCTGGAGAAATTGCACCCCACGCTTCCAGAAGCAGCTCCCACAAGTTGGATTGGTTGGATGGGCACTTCTTTGAGCAGATTGAGTTTCTGGAGCATCACATTTGTGGGGTCAATTAAACGCTCAAAATGGCCAGAAAAAGAGAACTTTCATCTGAAACTCGACAGTCTATTCTTGTTCTTAGAAATGAAGGCTATTCCATGCGAGAAATTGCTAAGAAATTGAAGATTTCCTACACCGGTGTGTACTACTGCCTTCAGAGGACAGCACAAACAGGCTCTAACCAGAGTAGAAAAAGAAGTGGGAGGCCGCGTTGCACAACTGAGCAAGAAGATAAGTACATTAGAGTCTCTAGTTTGAGAAACAGACGCCTCACAGGTCCCCAACTGGCATCTTCATTAAATAGTACCCGCAAAACACCAGTGTCAACATCTACAGTGAAGAGGCGGCTGCGGGATTCTGGGCTTCAGGGCAGAGTGGCAAAGAAAAAGCCATATCTGAGACTGACCAATAAAAGAAAAAGATTAAGATGGGCAAAAGAACACAGACATTGGACAGAGGAAGACTGGAAAAAAGTGTTGTGGACGGATGAATCCAAGTTTGAGGTGTTTGGACCACAAAGAAGAACGTTTGTGAGACGCAGAACAAATGAAAAGATGCTGGAAGAATGCCTGACGCCATCTGTTAAGCATGGTGGAGGTAATGTGATGGTCTGGGGTTGCTTTGGTGCTGGTAAGGTGGGAGATTTGTACAGGGTAAAAGGGATTCTGAATAAGGAAGGCTATCACTCCATTTTGCAACGCCATGCCATACCCAGTGGACAGCGCTTGATTGGAGCCAATTTCATCCTACAACAGGACAATGACCCTAAACACACCTCCAAATTGTGCAAGAACTATTTAGAGCAGAAGCAGGCAGCTGGTATTCTATCGGTAATGGAGTGGCCAGCGCAGTCACCAGATCTGAACCCCATTGAGCTGTTGTGGGAGCAGCTTGCCCGTATGGTACGCAAGAAGTGCCCATCCAACCAATCCAACTTGTGGGAGCTGCTTCTGGAAGCGTGGGGTGCAATTTCTCCAGATTACCTCAACAAATTAACAGCTAGAATGCCAAAGGTCTGCAATGCTGTAATTGCTGCAAATGGAGGATTCTTTGACGAAAGCAAAGTTTGATGTAAAAAAAATCTTATTTCAAATACAAATCATTATTTCTAACCTTGTCAATGTCTTGACTCTATTTTCTATTCATTTCACAACATATGGTGGTGAATAAGTGTGACTTTTCATGGAAAACACAAAATTGTTTGGGTGATCCCAAACTTTTGAACGGTAGTGTATATATATATATATATATATGCTCTATATATAGCTCTCTCTCCCTGTCTGTCTCGCTCTCTCTCTGTCTCTCCCTCTCTCTCTATATATATATATATCTGTCTCTCTCTCTCTCTCTATATATATATATCTGTCTCTCTCTCTCTATATATATATATCTGTCTCTCTGTCTCTCTCTCTATATATATCTGTCTCTCTCTCTGTCTCTCTCTCTCTATATATATATATATGTCTCTCTCTCTCTCTATATATATATCTGTCTCTCTCTCTCTCTCTATATATATGTCTCTCTCTGTCTCTCTCTCTATATATATATGTCTCTCTGTCTCTCTATATATATATATCTGTCTCTCTCTCTATATATATATATCTGTCTCTCTCTCTATATATATATATCTGTCTCTCTCTGTCACTCCATATATATATATATATATATATACTCTATATATATAGCTCTCTCTTGCTGTCTGTCTGTCTCGCTCTCTCTCTAAATATATATATATCTGTCTCTCTCTCTATATATATATATAAATATCTGTCTCTCTCTGTCTCTCTATCTCTGTCTGTCTGTCTCTCTTTATCTCTCTAGCTCTCTGTCTCTGTTCGTCTGTCTCTCTGTCTTGTCTGTCTGTCTGTCTGTCTCTGTCTTGTCCGTCTGTCTGTCTCGCTCTCTCTGTCTCTCTCTCTGTCTCTCAAAAAAGGTCTCATGGTGTCTCCTGTATTGATGTGCCACTGCATCACCACTAGATGGCGACGTGTGACTTTGGTTTGATGAAACCAGAACTGTTGAACACTGAAATAGTTTCACTCTGAGGATGTCGCCTCAAGGGAATGAATATGAGGCGACATAACGCACGTCTCGTTAATGCAGTGGAAAGCAACGCTGCTGTTCCGCCCGGTGGGATGGCGCACGTGGACAGATGGTTCAAATAATAATAATAATAATAATAATAATGATGATAAAAGATAATAAAAAGATAATAATAATCATATTACAAAACTCAGTAACGATAGCTGCACATCCGTATAAAAGAAACGGCTTCCTATGGCGCGCGCGTCCTTCAGATAAAGGTCTAAACTGAGGATTTGACTTAGGGCGGCACGTGGTCCAGCGGATACGCCGTCGCCTCACAGCAAGAAGGTCCTGGGTTCGAACCCCAGGCCGTCCCGGGTCCTTTCTGTCTGGAGTCTGCATGTTCTCCCCGTGTCTGCTCCCACCATCATGTTAGGGTTAATACTCCTGCCTGTGCCCCTGAGCAAGGCAGTGGAACGAAGAAGTGGCGTTGGTCCCCAGGCGCTGCAGCTGCTCCGGCCTGTACAATAGGATGGTTACATGCAGAGGACACGTTCACTGGAGCTTCACACTGACGAATAAAGTGGCTTCTTCTTCTTCTGCTTCTTCTTCTGCTTCTTCTTCTTCTTCTTCTTCTTCTTCTTCTTCTTCTGCTTCTTCTTCCTTCTTCTTCTTCTTCTTCTTCCTCTTCTTCCTTCTTCTTCTTCTTCTGCTTCTTCTTCCTTCTTCTTCTTCTTCTTCTTCCTTCTTCTTCCTATTCTTCTTCTTCTTCTTCTTCTTCTTCTGCTTCTTCTTCCGTCTTCTTCTTCTTCTTCTTCTTCTTCTTCTTCTGCTTCTGCTTCTTCTTCCTTCTTCTTCTTCTTCCTTCTTCTTCCTCTTCTTCCTTCTTCTTCTTCTTCTTCTTCTTCTTCTTCTTCTTCTTCTTCTTGCTGTCGTCACATGACCAGAAAGATAAAGGCTGTTAAAACCTTTCATCTGTGTTTAGTAAAGACACGTTTATTCAGAGCAGCCACATCAAACAGAAACACGAGTCACGTCAAACAGAAACACGAGACACGTCAAACAGAAACACGAGACACGTCAAACAGAAACACGAGTCACGTCAAACAGAAACACGAGTCACGTCAAACAGAAACACGAGTCACTTCAAACAGAAACACGAGTCACGTCAAACAGAAACACGAGTCACGTCAAACAGAAACACGAGTCACGTCAAACCGAAACACGAGACACGTCAAACAGAAACACGAGTCACATCAAACAGAAACACGAGACACGTCAAACAGAAACACGAGACACGTCAAACAGAAACACGAGTCACGTCAAACAGAAACACGAGACACGTCAAACAGAAACACGAGACACGTCAAACAGAAACACGAGTCACGTCAAACCGAAACACGAGACACGTCAAACAGAAACACGAGTCACGTCAAACAGAAACACGAGTCACGTCAAACCGAAACACGAGTCACTTCAAACAGAAACACGAGACACGTCAAACCGAAACACGAGACACGTCAAACAGAAACACGAGTCACGTCAAACAGAAACACGAGTCACGTCAAACAGAAACACGAGACACGTCAACAGAAACACGAGTCACGTCAAACAGAAACACGAGACACGTCAAACAGAAACACGAGTCACGTCAAACAGAAACACGAGTCACTTCAAACAGAAACACGAGTCACGTCAAACAGAAACACGAGTCACGTCAAACAGAAACACGAGTCACGTCAAACAGAAACACGAGACACGTCAAACAGAAACACGAGTCACTTCAAACAGAAACACGAGTCACGTCAAACAGAAACACGAGTCACGTCAAACAGAAACACGAGACACGTCAAACAGAAACACGAGTCACGTCAAGCAGAAACACGAGTCACGTCAAGCAGAAACACGAGTCACGTCAAACAGAAACACGAGTCACGTCAAGCAGAAACACGAGTCACGTCAAACAGAAACACGAGTCACGTCAAACAGAAACACGAGTCACGTCAAACAGAAACACGAGACACGTCAAACAGAAACACGAGTCACGTCAAACAGAAACACGAGTCACGTCAAACAGAAACACGAGTCACGTCAAACAGAAACACGAGACACGTCAAACAGAAACACGAGTCACTTCAAACAGAAACACGAGTCACGTCAAACAGAAACACGAGTCACGTCAAACAGAAACACGAGACACGTCAAACAGAAACACGAGTCACGTCAAGCAGAAACACGAGTCACGTCAAACAGAAACACGAGTCACGTCAAACAGAAACACGAGTCACGTCAAACAGAAACACGAGTCACGTCAAGCAGAAACACGAGTCACGTCAAACAGAAACACGAGTCACGTCAAGCAGAAACACGAGTCACGTCAAACAGAAACACGAGTCACGTCAAGCAGAAACACGAGTCACGTCAAACAGAAACACGAGTCACGTCAAACAGAAACACGAGTCACGTCAAACAGAAACACGAGTCACGTCAAACAGAAACACGAGACACATCAAACAGAAACACGAGACACGTCAAACAGAAACACGAGTCACGTCAAGCAGAAACACGAGTCACGTCAAACAGAGACACGAGACACACGAGAAACAAATGTAACATTCCTGTAACCTTTCCTACACTTACTCTAGTCTGGTTTAACAAGATCCAATGTCAGTCCCGTTCACACAACTGACTGGTTACACACTGACTGGTTAAACAACTGACTGGTTACACACTGACTGGTTAAACAACTGACTGGTTACACACTGACTGGTTACACACTGACTGGTTAAACAACTGACTGGTTACACACTGACTGGTTAAACAACTGACTGGTTAAACAACTGACTGGTTACACAAACAACTAACTTGATTAAACAACTGACTGGTTACACACTGACTGGTTAAACAACTGACCGGTTACACACTGACTGGTTAAACAATTGACTGGTTACACACTGACTTGTTAAACAACTGACTGGTTACACACTGACTGGTTAAATAACTGACTGGTTAAACAACTGACTGGTTACACACTGACTGGTTACACACTGACTGGTTAAACAACTGACTGGTTACACAAACAACTGACTGGTTAAACAACTTACTGGTTACACAATCAACTGACTGGTTACACAAGCAACTGACTGGTTAAACAACTTACTGGTTACACAATCAACTGACTGGTTAAACAACTTACTGGTTACACAATCAACTGACTGGTTAAACAACTTACTGGTTACACAATCAACTGACTGGTTAAACAACTTACTGGTTACACAATCAACTGACTGGTTAAACAACTTACTGGTTACACAAACAACTGACTGGTTAAACAACTTACTGGTTACACAAACAACTGACTGGTTAAACAAACAACTGACTGGTTACACAATCAACTGACTGGTTACACAAACTGACTGGTTGAACAGACAGTCGCCTCACATGTCATCCGTCCATGTTGGCCACAGATGGACCAGATCACAAACATGTTTTAAACACTGCTGACACACACACACACACACACACACACACTGACACACACACACATACAAACACACACCCACACACACACACTGACACACACACACACAGACACACACACGCACACTGCAGAGCTGTGAGGCCAAAGCAAAAGGCTGTCACAGCTTTTTCTCTTGTGAAAATTCAGCCAACCAGAAAGCTCTTTGTGTTGCCGCTCAGAAACAGAAGAAAAGACAAAATAAAAATAAAATAAAATAAATTACTTGTTAGTTCTGGTTTCATTTTCTCAAAACCAGAACAACAATAAACCCCCCCCCCAAACTTCTGGGCCCCAACAGAGTCCTGTGCAGCTGCTGACTGCAGACCTTCGTATGAAATGTGTGTGTGTGTGTGTGTGTCCTGACAGCCGTCCACGGCCGCAGTGCATTGTGGGTAAGTGTGTTTCTCTCGGAGATGCGGAACATAAAACAACATCACGAGGAGAGAAAAGCTGATGGCAGACAGAGATGTGAGGCGAGGAGGAAGAGGAGAGACGAAGGATATGGAGGTCAGTCCAGTCTGAGGAAGATCTGCCTGTTAACACACACACACACACACACACACACACACACACATACACACACACACACACACCCCACAAATACACACACACACACACACACACACACACACACACACTGTGCTGTAACACAGTGTAAATCTTCCCTCTCTGAACACACACACAATACCTTGCTGGTCTGTGTGTGTGTGTGTGTGTGTGTGTGTGTGTGTGTGTGTGTGTGTGTGTGTGTGTGTGTGTGTGTAGTGAACCAGACTGTCTCCTGGTGTTCCTGACTGACAGAATGTGTCTTACCGTGATTTATTTACTGCTGTGATTTATTTACCGTGATTTATTTACTGCTGTGATTTATTTACTGCTGTGATTTATTTACTGCCGTGATTTATTTACCGTGATTTATTTACTGCTGTGATTTATTTACCGTGATTTATTTACTGCTGGGATTTATTTACCGTGATTTATTTACTGTGATTTATTTATCGTGATTTATTTACCGTGATTTATTTACTGTGATTTATTTATCGTGATTTATTTACCGTGATTTATTTATCGTGATTTATTTACTGTGATTTATTTATCGTGATTTATTTACTGCTGTGATTTATTTACCGTGATTTATTTACTGCTGGGATTTATTTACCGTGATTTATTTACTGTGATTTATTTATCGTGATTTATTTACCGTGATTTATTTACTGTGATTTATTTATCGTGATTTATTTACCGTGATTTATTTATCGTGATTTATTTACTGTGACTTATTTATCGTGATTTATTTACCGTGGTTTATTTACTGTAATTATTTACTGCTGTGATTTATTTACTGCTGGGATTTATTTACTGCTGGGATTTATTTACTGTGATTTATTTACTGCTGTGATTTATTTACTGTTGTGATTTATTTACCGTGATTTATTTACTGTGATTTATTTATCGTGATTTATTTACTGTGATTTATTTATCGTGATTTATTTACCGTGATTTATTTACTGTAATTATTTACTGCTGTGATTTATTTACTGCTGTGATTTATTTACCGTGATTTATTTACTGTGATTTATTTACCGTGATTTATTTATCGTTATTTATTTACCGTGATTTATTTACTGTGATTTATTTACCGTGATTTATTTACCGTGATTTATTTACTGTGATTGATTTACTGTGATTATTTACTGTTATTTATTTACCGTGATTATTTACTGTGATTTATTTACTGCTGTGATTTATTTACCGTGATTTATTTACTGTGATTTATTGACCGCGATTTATTCACTGTGATTTATTTATCGTTATTTATTTACCGTGATTTATTTACCGTGATTATTTACTGTTATTTATTTACTGCCGTGATTTATTCACCGTGATTATTTACTGTGATTTATTTACTGCTGTGATTTATTCACCGTGATTATTTACTGTTATTTATTTACTGCTGTGATTTATTTACTGCTGTGATTTATTTACCGTGATTTATTTACTGCTGTGATTTATTTATCGTGATTTATTTACTGCTGTGATTTATTTACCATGATTTATTTACTGGCTGTTTCTGTTTTATTTGTAACAGTTTGACTTGAAGGTAAAAATAATCTTCAAGCAAGCAAACTGTTTCCTATAGACCTGCACATACCAGCCTGGACACCACCTGTCTGTCTGTCTGCCTGTCTGTCTGGGTTGTCTGTGTTTGTGTGTGTGTGTGTGTCTGTCTGTCTGTCGGTGTCTATCTGTCTGTTTGTGTGTGTGTTTGTTTATCTGTCTGTGTGGCTGTGTGTCTGTGTGTCTGTTTGTCTGTGTGTTTGTTTGTCTGTCTGTGTGTCTGTCTGTCTGTCTGTGTGTTTGTTTATCTGTCTGTGTGTCTGTGTGTTTGTGTGTCTGTGTGTTTGTTTATCTGTCTGTCTGTGTGTTTGTTTATCTGTCTGTCTGTGTGTTTGTTTATTTGTCTGTCTGTCTGTCTGTCTGTGTGTTTGTTTATTTGTCTGTCTGTCTGTCTGTGTGTTTGTTTATTTGTCTGTCTGTCTGTCTGTGTGTTTGTTTATCTGTCTGTCTGTCTGTCTGTGTGTTTGTTTATCTGTCTGTCTGTCTGTCTGTCTGTCTGTCTGTCTGTGTGTCTGTCTGTGTGTTTGTTTATTTGTCTGTCTGTCTGTGTGTCTGTGTGTTTGTTTATCTGTCTGTGTGTCTGTGTGTCTGTCTGTGTGTCTGTGTGTCTGTGTGTTTGTGTATCTGTCTATCTGTCTGTGTGTCTGTGTGTTTGTGTATCTGTCTATCTGTCTGTGTGTCTGTGTGTTTGTGTATCTATCTGTCTGTGTGTCTGTGTGTTTGTGTATCTGTCTATCTGTCTGTGTGTCTGTGTGTCTGTGTGTTTGTTTATTTGTCTGTCTGTCTGTGTGTTTGTTTATCTGTCTGTGTGTCTGTGTGTCTGTCTGTGTGTCTGTGTGTCTGTGTGTTTGTGTATCTGTCTATCTGTCTGTGTGTCTGTGTGTTTGTGTATCTGTCTATCTGTCTGTGTGTCTGTGTGTTTGTGTATCTATCTGTCTGTCTGTCTGTGTGTCTGTGTGTCTGTGTGTCTGTGTGTTTGTGTATCTGTCTATCTGTCTGTGTGTCTGTGTGTTTGTGTATCTGTCTATCTGTCTGTGTGTCTGTGTGTTTGTGTATCTATCTGTCTGTCTGTCTGTGTGTCTGTGTGTTTGTGTATCTGTCTATCTGTGTGTGTGTCTGTGTGTCTGTGTGTTTGTGTATCTGTCTGTGTGTCTGTGTGTCTGTGTGTTTGTTTATCTGTGTGTCTGTGTGTCTGTGTGTTTGTGTATCTGTCTATCTGTGTGTGTGTCTGTGTGTCTGTGTGTTTGTGTATCTGTGTATCTGTCTGTGTGTCTGTGTGCCTAGCTGTCTATTTGCCTGTGTGTCTCTTGCCGTCTCTCTCCGTCTGTTGTCCTCCAGCTTGAGGGCGGTGTCTCACCCTCCTGTCTGTGTGTCTGTGTGTGTGTCTGTGTGTGTGTGTGTGTGTGTGTGTGTGTGTGTGTGTGTGTGTCAGGGTTTCAGGAGGAAGCTGGGCCTGCTGCTGTCTCACCTCTGGCCCACAGACAGTGTGTACCTGCAGGGGCGTGTCTTGCTGTGTGTTGGCCTGCTGCTCACAGAGAGACTCATCAACGTGCTGGTCCCCATTTACTCCAAGAACATTGGTGAGAGGCATGCACGCATGGGTGGATGGATGGATGGATGGATGGAAGGGTGGATGGATGGGTGGATGGAAGGGTGGATGCATGGATGGATGGAAAAGTGAATGGAAGGGTGAATGATGAATGGATGGAAGGGTGAATGATGAATGGATGGAAGAGTGAATGATGAGTGGATGGAAGAGTGGATGGATGGATGGGTGGATGGAAGGGTGGATGGATGGATGGAAGGGTGGATGCATGGATGGATGGAGAAGTGAATGGAAGGGTGAATGATGAGTGGATGGAAGGGTGGATGGATGGATGGGTGGATGGAAGGGTGGATGGATGGATGGATGGATGGATGGAAGGGTGGATGCATGGATGGATGGAGAAGTGAATGGAAGGGTGAATGATGAGTGGATGGAAGAGTGGATTTTAAGTGGATTAAAATCCAAAAATGTGTTCCTTCACCGTTTCTACTGATGTTTGACTGACCGGCCAACATGGCCGAGGCAGTGGACCAGAGCAGATTCTGAGATAAAAGCTTCACACAGGGAAAAGTTGTAAGACCAGATTTAACTACGCTAGAGACTTGGTTGGTCTTAGTTCGACAGGGAGACGGGTCCATAGTGTGGAGGCTCTAACAGCAAGAGCTCCATCACCCTTTGTGACCAAGGGCCTATAGATGGGTGGCCACTCTTTCAGGGATGCGGATGTGCACATCCTTGATAGGGCGGAACGCTGGTTACAATGGGGAGTCAAGGAGGCCATCTATGTGAAGAGGGAACGACCACCCCTGAACCGGGGGGGGGGGGGGCTAAGAGTACATCTGTCACCATCTTACAATGCTGGGATTGCAACTATTCCCCAATCCTCTGTGAATAGTACACATGACCACTGTAACTCTAGTTAATGGTCACACCCTCATTTGCATATGAAACTGGTCGTCGGTTTGGGTCGTTATGCCACTGGATTGTTTATAAGGGTGGGGGTACCTGCAGTCACTGTATTGTTTATAAGGGTGGGGTACCTGCAGTCACTGTATTGTTTGTAAGGGTGGGGGTACCTGCAGTCACTGTATTGTTTGTAAGGGTGGGGACACCTGCAGTCACTGTATTGTTTGTAAGGGTGGGGACACCTGCAGTCAGGTGAAGCTGAAGAGGTCACTGATGCCCCTTCTCCACTACATGGTACCGGCTCGACTCGACTCGACTCGCGGTGTCGGTTCCCATCACCGTAACAGAACCCCTCAGTGTAGCTGGTCTGTTTTGGTATCCGCTCCAGTGTTTTTGGAACCTCCACCAAGGTGGAACCAGAAAAGTGCTAACAGTTCCCAAAGTGCCGGAACTTTCCAGTAATGGAAAAGGAAACAGTGGAGTGGAGGTGAGCCGGTACCGTGTGGTGGAAGGGGGGCGTTAGATGGTGATGAAAGGTTTCTCCCAGTAAACGTTGTGTCCAGACGAACTGGTCCCAGCTCCTCTGGTTTTCTTCCCGGACTCTTGAGCAGGCACTGAGGATTCTCTGCTCTCTAACACTGACAGGGTAATTGTTTGAAACTGGGTAAAAGAGGCAGAGTTTACACGAGGAATGGAACCAATGCCAGGGCAAGGCTGGATTTGGGACCTGATGTTTTCCACCTTATTTGTCAAAAAGAGAGGTGGCGGGACCATTAACAACAGAACCAGTTACCCTAAAGAGAACTCTACGGTCGTTATTTCTACAATGTTACAATGTTGCAACTTCATTTAGCAGAAGCCTTTATCCAAAGCCACCTAGTATATCTGAGAGTTAATACAACACAAGCAAGGATCTAGTCAGGACACAACCACACCGGTAAGTGTCCACAACCTCGGTTCAAGTCCGACAGGACACAGGTGTCAACAGGCAGTGCACAAAGGCAGTGCATAGGGTGCACAGAAGCTTGTTTTTATATTTTTATTAACACCATCAGGTGCGGAGGTGTTAACGAAGAGCTGGGTCTTTAGCTCCTTCTTAAAGATGGAGAGGGACTCAGCGGATCGAATGGAGTTTGGCAACTCGTTCCACCACCGGGGGACTACAGAAGAGAAGAGTCTGGCTAGTGACTCAGGGTTGGATCGCTCTTCGTCATGCACCTCTTCCTTGACCTTACCGCCATTGGTGACCCTACCAGGAGCAGAGCTTCAGACGGCATCACTCTCGGGATCTCAGGACCAAGATGCAAGCTTCTCCACCACGACAAGGCGACAATCCACAGAGAAGCACACGCACACACACACACACACACAAAACAGTACAACGTCTGCATTACTGCTGATGCTGCACCAATCCACCTGTCAATCTCCCGCTCCATCCTACCCTCACTCATGAACAAGACCCCGAGATACTTGAACTCCTTCACTTGAGGCAACAACTCATCCCCAACCTGGAGGGAGCAATCCACCATATTCTGGTAGAGGACCATGGCCTCAGACCTGGAGGTGCTGACTCTCATCCCGGCCATTTCACACTCAGCTGCAAACCGCCCCAGTGCACGCTGGAGGTCACGTTCTGATGAAGCCAACAAAACCACATCATCTGTGAAGAGCAGAGATGCAATTCTGAGGTTCCCAAAACGGACACACTCCTCACCTTGGCTGCTCCTTGAGATCCTGTCCATGAATATCACAAACAGAATCGGAGACAAGGGACAACCTTGGTGGAGTCCGACACCCACCGAAAACGTGTTTGACTTTGTACCGAAAATGATACAGCTCTCACTTTGGTTGTACAAGGACCGGATGGCTTGTAGCAACTGTCCCGGTACCCCACACTCCCGCAGTACCCCCCACAGAGTGCCCCTGGGTACACGGTTGTAAGCCTTCTCCAAGTCCACAAAACACATGTAGACTGGCTGGTCTTACTCCCATGCCCCCCTCAGCTCTTCCACAAGGGTAAAGAGTTGGTCCGTTGTTCCAGGGCCAGGACGGAATCCGCATAGTGCCTCCTGGATCCGAGGTTCGACAGTCAGTCAGAGCCTCCTTTCCAGCACCCTAGAGTAGATTTTCCCAGGGAGGCTGAGCAATGTGATGCCTTGATAAGTGGAGCACACCCTCCGGTCCCCTTTTTTAAATATGGGAACCACCACCCCAGTCTGCCACTGCACTTAAAACATAATGTAATAAATTAACATTACGTCCTTTAACTTCTCCAGTCACCCCAAACAACCACACTTCTCTCCATCCCATTCTCTCAACAAACCCGCCTCTCCAACATCTACTTATTAATTCCTTCATTTGCAACATGTATCCCTCCATCTCACAGCATTCAACAAACTCATGCATAAATGTTTCCTCTCCCACACCACACACATCACATCCTTTCTTCACTTTGACATCACACTTACCAATTATAACTTTATTGAACACCGTGTTGTGTCTTAATAAGAAGTCAAATCTCTCGCGTTCAACACTGTTCCACTTCACTCTCAGGTTCCTCCATATCCTCCCTACATCCACCCCATTCACAACCCTCCCCCACACTTTCTCCACGGCCGGTTTTCTCTCACTTCTTCCCCTCTTAAACATCTATACATCACTCTGGTTTTCACTCATCAGACTCACGCTCCTTTCTCCTTCTCCCACATACATTTCTATCTCTCCTTCCTCATTCAACACAGCCTCTCTCTCAATCATACTGACCCATTCACTCGGCATCCCCCCTTGATTATCCAAATATCCTCTCCACCGTTCCCAACGACATTCCATCACCCCTTCCCCTCATTTCATCTACCAGTACCTGTGCCCCCATAAACCCTGGTACATACTCACACACTAGAACCCTTATCTTCCTAAACCCGGGTACATACTCACACACCAGATCCCCTATCTTCCTAAACCCTGGTACATACTCACACACTAGATCCTATATCTTCCCAAACCCTGGTACATACTCACACACTAGATCCCTTATCATCCCAAATCCTGGTACATACTCACACACTAGATCCCTTATCATCCCAAACCCTGGTACATACTCACACACTAGATCCCTTATCATCCCAAACCCTGGTACATACTCATACACCAGATCCCTTATCTTCCTAAACCCTGGTGCATACTCACACACTAGACCCCTTATCTTCCCAAACCCTGGTACATACTCATACACACTAGATCCCTTATCTTCCCAAACCCTGGTACATACTCACACAATAGATCCCTTATCTTCCCAAACCCTGGTACATACTCACACAATAGATCCCTTATCATCGTAAACCCTGGTACATACTCATACACCAGATCCCTTATCTTCCCAAACCCTGGTACATACTCACACACTAGACCCCTTATCTTCCTGAATCCTGGTACACACTCACACAATAGATCCCTTATCATCCGAAACCCTGGTACATACTCATACACTAGATCCCTTATCTTCCTAAGCCCTGGCACATACTCATACACTAGAACCCTTATCTTCCTAAACCCTGGTACATACTCACACACCAGATCCCCTATCTTCCTAAACCCTGGTACATACTCACACACTAGATCCTATATCTTCCCAAATCCTGGTACATACTCACACAATAGATCCCTTATCATCCTAAACCCTGGTACATACTCATACACCAGATCCCTTATCTTCCCAAACCCTGGTGCATACTCACACACTAGATCCCTTATCTTCCTAAACCCTGGTACATACTCACACACTAGATCCCTTATCTTGCCAAACCTTGGTACATACTCACTCACCAGATCCCTTATCTTCCCAAACGCTGGTACACACTCACACACTAGATCCCTTATCTTCCTAAACCCTGGTACATACTCACACACCAGATACCCTATCTTCCTAAACCCTGGTACATACTCACACACTAGACCCCTTATCTTCCTAAACCCTGGTACATACTCACACACTAGACCCCTTATCTTCCCAAACCCTGGTACATACTCACACACTAGATCCCTTATCTTCCTAAACCCTGGTACATACTCACACACTAGATCCCCTATCTTCCTAAACCCTGGTACATACTCACACACTAGATCCCTTATCTTCCTAAACCCTGGTACATACTCACACACTAGACCCCTTATCTTCCTAAACCCTGGTACATACTCACACACTAGATCCCTTATCTTCCTAAACCCTGGTACATACTCACACACTAGATCCCCTATCTTCCCAAACCCTGGTACATACTCACACACTAGATCCCTTATCTTCCTAAACCCTGGTACATACTCACACACTAGATCCCTTATCTTCCTAAACCCTGGTACATACTCACACACTAGATCCCTTATCTTCCTAAACCCTGGTACATACTCACACACTAGACCCCTTATCTTCCCAAACCCTGGTACATACTCACACACTAGATCCCTTATCTTCCTAAACCCTGGTACATACTCACACACTAGATCCCCTATCTTCCTAAACCCTGGTACATACTCACACACTAGATCCCTTATCTTCCTAAACCCTGGTACATACTCACACACTAGACCCCTTATCTTCCTAAACCCTGGTACATACTCACACACTAGATCCCTTATCTTCCTAAACCCTGGTACATACTCACACACTAGATCCCCTATCTTCCCAAACCCTGGTACATACTCACACACTAGATCCCTTATCTTCCTAAACCCCGCTCTCCAAGTCACCCTGTTATAAACTGTGGTCCCCTGCTTCACATTCTTACATTCATACTGCACACATTTCACAAACTCACCCCACGCTCCCAGCACCTCCTTGTAAAACCCGGACACTCCACTCAACATACCTTTCTTCAGCTGCATATACTCCAATCTCCCCCCACCCACCACATTTTTAAATTGCCTCCCTTAAAACCGCTTTCCATAAACATCCAACTATCATTTTCATCCCAAGTCTTTCTTTTTCACCCCTAAACTGATAAACTTCAACCCTTTATCTTCATACTCGTTTTCCATCACCTCCCTTGCTATCCTAACTCCCTTCCCATCCCACAGAAAATCACTCACCATTCTTTCCACCTCCTTCAACACTCTCTCAGGCACATCCAACACATTCATTAGCGTCCTCCCATTCACAACCACCACCGTCCCTTTCAACTTCAAAAAAATTGGGTGGTGGCATATGCTTCTACATAAACAAAGGGTGGTGTACAGATGTCACAGTATTGAAGAAGTCATACAGCCCTCACTTAGAGACCTTTTTCATTGACTGTAAGCCATTCTATTCACCGTGGGAATTTTCATCATTTATTCTGGTCGGGGTCTATATCCACCCCCGGCCTGTGTTAAAGAGGCGTTAGACACCTGCTGATCAAATTACAAACATGGAGCGTGAACATCCAGACTCCCTACTTGTTATCCTTGGGGATTTTAACAGAGCAAACCTCAGTCACGACCTGCCAAAATACAGACAGCATGTTAGATGTCCCACCAGAGACAAAAACACTCTGGATCATTGCTACACAATATTAAAGGATGCCTATTGCTCTTGTCCCTTGTCTCCGATTCTGTTTGTGATATTCATGGACAGGATCTCAAGGCGCAGCCAAGGTGAGGAGTGTGTCCGTTTTGGGAACCTCAGAATTGCGTCTCTGCTCTTCGCAGATGATGTGGTTTTGTTGGCTTCATCAGAACGTGACGTCCAGCGCACACTGGGGCGGTTTGTAGCTGAGTGTGAAATGGTCGGGATGAGAGTCAGCACCTCCAGGTCTGAGGCCATGGTTCTCTACCGGAAAATGGTGGCTTGCTCCCTCCGGGTTGGGGATGAGTTGTTGCCTCAAGTGAAGGAGTTTAAGTATCTCGGGGTCTTGTTAACGAGTGAGGGTAGGATGGAGTGGGAGATTGACAGGTGGGTTGGTGCAGCATCAGCAGTAATGCGGACGTTGTACCGAACCGTTGTGGTGAAGAGGGAGCTGAGCCGGGAGGCAAAGCTCTCAATTTATCAGCTAATCTTCATTCCAACCCTCACCTATGGTCATGAGCTTTGGGTAGTGACCGAAAGGGTGAGATGGTGGATACAAGCGGCTGAAATGAGTTTCCTCCGTAGGGTGTCTGGACTCAGCCTTACAGATAGGGTGAGGAGCTCGGACTTCCGGAGGGAGCTCGGCGTAGAGCCGCTGCTCCTTCGCATCGAAAGGAGCCAGTTGAGATGGTTTGGGCATCTGATTAGGATGCCTCCTTCGCACCTCCTTTAGAGGTTTACCGGGCACGGCCAACTGAGAGGAGACCCCGGGGTAGACCCAGAATTCGCTGGAGGTACTACATGTCCAATTTGGCCTGGGAAACCCTTGGGATCCCCCAGGAGGAGCCAGAGGGCGTTGCTGGGGAGAGGGATGTCTGGAGTGCCCTACTTAGCTTGCTGCCACCATGACCCCACCCTGGAGAAGCTGCTGAAGATGAATGAACGAATGAATGCCTATCGCTCTGTTCCCCATGCAGCCCTGAGACTCTCTGGTCACTGTCTGATTCATCTGATCCCAACCTACAGGCAGAAACTAAAATCTGCAAAGCCTGTGGTTAAAACTGTGAGGAAATGGGACCAATGAGTCAAAACTGGGGCTCCAGGCCAGCCTCGACTGCACTGACTGGAGTGTGTTTGAGGCTGCATCTACAGACCTGGACGACCTTACTGACACTGTGACATCTGACATCAGCTTTTGCGAGGACACGTGTGCCCACCAAAACCTTCTGTACCTTCAACAACAATAAGCCCTGGTTCACAGCAAAACTCGGGCAGCTTCGTCAGGCCCAAGAGGAAGCCTACAGGGCAGGAGCTAGGATCTGGTACAACAAAGCCAGAAATACACACACACAAAGGAGCTCACAGTGGTAAAAAGGTGCTACTCTGAAAAGTTGAAGAACAGGTTTTCTGCCAACGACCCACCATCAGTCTGGAGAGGTTTGAAAGACGTTACCAACTACATGAGAACCCCCCCCCCCCCCCCACACACACACACACACTGCAGGGGACCATCAACTGGCTGATGACCTAAACGGGTTTATTGTGATAGTGGTTACGCACACTCTGACACATAAACACATACACACACATACAAATGTATCACTTGACATCTATTTAACCTGAGTACCGTTTAATGCGACACATAATAAGCGAGTGCAGGTCCAGAGAACTCCTGTGTCCATTTTGAACGTTCTTCACGGCATGTGATTTAAACCAACCTGACATTAAATGTAACTGAAATAATTTGTATGGAGGTTAATGAAGCCCGGGCATCACTACGCAGTCCCGTTACCGCCTCTGTTGGGAGGGATGTGGAATAGTCCACGTGAACGGTTTGAAAAAAGTGTCTAGGTTCATTTCTGATATTCCAGGACTGCATGAACTGGGAACTGTGGGAGGGTTTATGCTTCCTCACAGTCTTTGTACTTTGTTTGACTGGGGGCTTTTTAACCAACACTCTTCAGAGGAAGTCACTCCTCTCTTGACAGGATTCATTTAGAAGAACTCGCCGTTTGGCTCCTGGAGCGACATGAAAGTTACTCTGGTGGGGGAGAGAGAGAGAGAGAGAGCGAGAGCGCGAGCACTCAAGCACTCTATTGTGTGTTTCTATGTGTGGTGTGTGTGTGTGTGTGTAGGGGGTAAGGGAGTGTATGGGAGGTCACCCCTCCTGCCAGTCATACTTAGCAGGCATTAGCGGCCTCTTTTGCAAAGTTAACACACTGCTACAGCGAAGGTTTTGTCTTCGGGTCCCCACAGCCATGGTGCCAAAGTTCCCCACTAAACCCCCTCACCCTTTACCCCCCCCCACCCCCTCACCCTCACCCACAATCCACCAAGACCCTGTTAGTAAGCAGAACACTCTTTTCTTTCTTTGTTGCTTTCTGTCTTTCTTTTTCCTTTCTTTCTTTCTTTCTTTCCATCCTTCTGAGGTTTCTTCGTCTTTATCCTCTGCTCCTCTTCCTCCGGTTCCCAGTATCGGCTCAAAATGGAAATGAATGTGAAAAAGAACGAGTTTGTGTTACAGAGACAGTAGATATGTGTGTGTGTGTGTGTGGGGGGGGGGACATGAGCCAGTCTGATAGATGGGTAAGACAGAATAGAAAAGAGGACATGCTGGACCGCCTTTAGACAGGGACACTGTACATAGGAAGGGATGTCCAGTGACGTTTTTAAAAAAAAAATTGGGCTCCTCCCAAAATACACAGGTTTACATGATGGGCGGGATCAGCTGAGATCCCCTACTTCATGTAAACCTGTGTGTGTGTGTGTGTGTGCTGACAGAAAGACTGACGGTTCAGCCTGTGACCTCACACACCGTCTGTCTGCCTGCCTGTCTGTCTGTCTGCCTCTCCGCCTGCCTGCCTGTCTGTCTGCCTCTCTGCCTGCCTGTCTGCCTGCCTGTGTACCTGCCTGCCTGTCTGTCGCTCCAGTGAATTACCGTCCATTCAGTTCATTTTAAAATGCTTCATTAACATGAATGTGTCACGAACAACATTGTGCCAAGATTTTAAAGTAAAAAGAGAAAAAAACGGTCAAACATAAATAAACGAAGCAGAAGATGTAAATACCCCAGTGTATGTTTCAGCTCTACAGAAGAGACGGCCCCGTCCAACAGTCGTTTTCGTTGCTTTTATTACGTATGTGACCTGTTTTAAGCTTCCTGTTTTGACTGGGGGAGGGGCTTTTATTTTGAAAGCTGCTCGCTGACCCTTACCTAGTTCCTACCGCGAGCGCGAGAAAAGCGCGAACGGCGAAACGGAAGCGCGGAACGTTTAGCGTATTAATGTTAGTATACGTTAAGGTTAGTATTCGGTTGTAATACTGTAATATTAATATACGGCTTGTGTCTTAAAGTAGTTTTGAACTAGAAGAACTCGTTCCTACCGTTTGTCTGGCGAGTTAGCGTTAGCTTAATGTGAGCTAGCGAGGCGATGCTAACGCTCGCTAGCATATTTGTCGTTGTCGCTCTTACGTTGGTTTTGGGATTTCCAACACATCTGAAATCATCAGCTCAAGCGCCGCGCCGTCTTTCGGGGGGGGGGGGATGCGACAGAGGAGATACAGTAAATGGAGCAAGTCTCCCTCTCTGACACCCGTTTCTCTGTCTCTGTTTCTCTGTCCGTCTGTGCAGTCAACGAGTTGTCTACGGGAGCTGGTTGGACATCGCTGGTCTCCACCGTGTGTCTCTACACGCTCCTCAAGTTCCTCCAGGGAGGAGGGGCAGGTACGTCGCCTTCCCAGCTTAGGCCCTAGGGCAGGGGTGGGCAGTCTTATCCAGAAAGGGCCGGTGTGGGTGAAGGTTTTTGTTCCAGCCAAGCAATTACACACTTGTGTCCCCTAATCCATTTTTTTCAGCAAAGACTCTACCGGTTGATTAGTGGGATCAGGTGTGTAACTGCTTGGTTGGAACAAAAACCTTCACCCACACCGGCCCTTTCTGGATAAGATTGCCCACCCCTGTCCTAGGGTGTGTGTGTTGTAACAGTCAGAGTCTGGTACAAATAAATATAGTAGTGCTGCAATGCCAAACAGCGCTACAGGTTTTTTTTTCATTTATCAAACTTTAATGGTCAAATTGATGACAAAACCCAAGGGCGAGAGGGATTCAGGAATGATTACACACCTAGGGGTGCTTCTCAATGTCTGTTCAGATTATTAATGTGCTTGCCTCCCCAGTGCAGCTCTGTGCCTTTGAAAGAAGGCCTTTGCCATTTGGCGGAGATTTTGTATTTCAGCCCCTTCCTCTTCTATTGCCTTTGTGCAGAGACGCTGCACTTTGCTGTGAAGTTCCTCCAGGGATCTCTTCACAACAAACCGGTGGTTGGCAGCAGTGGTGAAGACAGAAGCGAGGTTTTTCACAACTGTTTGCCTCTCGTCATTGGTTTCCTGCAGCACCAGGTGGTACTGCTGCTCTGCTGCCTTTAGTTGTTGTAAAGCTTTGTCATAGCCATAGTGTACTTTCTTTTCTAGAAGCATCTGATGGTTCTCAACTGAGTCCACCTCTGCTGACCACTTCTATTCCTCAAGCACAAGCTCCTGCATGTCATGCTCTAGTCGCTCATCAAGCCTGCGAATCTGCTCTCGCATTTGCTTCAGGTCATTCGACTTGTCCAAGATATTTGATTTCACCTGCTCGACAGACTCCTCTAGATTAAGCGTCATGTTGGTTAGTCAACTGCTTTCCTCCTCCACATTGCCAATCAGTGTTCTCAGAGGCATCTGTATTTGTGTC
Organism: Lampris incognitus; assembly: GCF_029633865.1. Taxonomy (NCBI): domain Eukaryota; kingdom Metazoa; phylum Chordata; class Actinopteri; order Lampriformes; family Lampridae; genus Lampris; species Lampris incognitus. Next base: position 56,307,627 of record NC_079221.1, on the reverse strand, counting down.
TTATGCTGGACAATACTCCTGGGTCCATAGTCGGGAGCTCTTGATCTCAAAATCATGACCGCCTTCTTTCTCTGCAGATACTGGGATCAGCTTTAGTTTGCGGGCTAGTTTATGGTACTTCACTAATTTCAGCTCTGCATTCTCTTTGACTTTGGCAAGCATGATCTCTTCATGCCACATGTGCTGTTGTGCCTCTTCCATGGTCTTGGTGAGACTGGACACTGTCTGCTGCAGCTCCTTCTTCTCTCTTGATCCTTTCTACATCAGATGGGGTAAATTTCTGGTTCTTCAAGATGTGCTGCAGTTTTTCCTTCTCCTGATTTACAGATTCCAGATGGTGACCGGTTGCCTCAATCTCTTTGTTCAGTTCTGAGGCTTTGCATTCCAGGTTAGCTTTGAAGGATTCCAGGCTGCCACGATAAATCTGGAGCTTCTTGAGGTCGGTTTGCAGCTTCAATTTCTCCATCCTCTTGCTCATCAGTGGGTCCATTTGGTCCAGTGGGTCCATTTGATCAGTTACCTGTAACGTTCATTGTGGAGCGGGAGACAGAGGGCTGTATTGGTACCCACTTGTGATATGACTGTGCTAGTTAACGTTACCTGGCTAGTTAACTAGCTAGTTAGCTAGCTAATGTTATCGATAGATACCTTTAGTTTCTGATCACACAAATGCACAGCTAGCTAACTGCAAAAGATCATTAGTTTCTCGATTATTTCTTGTATCGTTAGTAAATAGAATGTCCATGATAATGTTAGGCACACACAACACTAGCAGCATTAGCTAGCTAGCTAACACGGTTCTGGACGTTTCTGAACATTCTCTGACAAGTAACATTAGCATAACATTATGGCCAATGTCAAAACAGCATCAGCTAGCTAGATAATGTTAACTAGCTAGTTTAGAGCAAAAAAAACAACAACCATTGACTAAGATCACAACTCTGTTCATTCATAGTTAACATTGCAGCAATATCGAGGAGAAATAATTATTTTTACAATATGTGATATCAATACTTACTGAAACTATTTACTGGAGCTTCTATCACAATTCACATGTTTTGTTAGCTAACTTTAGTCGTTACCTGGAATTGTGGAGCGGGAGACAGAGCAGAGGGCTGTATTTGTACCCGCTCGTGACGTGACTGTGCTGCCTAGAAGGAATCTGATTGGTCAGCATTTGTGTTCCAGAGGGCCCGGTCTGACTGTGACCACGTAGGCAGAACAGAGGTACCGTTGCAACATAAAGACAGGCATGGTTCACATATTTATGGCTATATGCCAAATAAGAACCGCTACAATATGCCCCAAAAATAATTGATAATTTATTGTCATTATTCATATTACAACCCCCCCCAAGCTTAATTTTTCCGTCCTTATGTAAGGTCCCTTGTTCGTTATGGGAGGTCCAGACCCCCCCCAGACCACCTCAATTCGAGCCCTGCATTTAATTCTCTTTCTCAAGCTGTGGCGTCTCCTTTTGTTTTGTTGTGATGCACTAGAGTAGAGCCGCTGTCAGTGCTGCTTCGACCGACATCCACAAGAATGAACTTTCACCGTAATAAGTTGGTGCAGGTTATGATTTCTGTGTTTTACTGTTCATGTGTGATCGGTGAACATAGTGTCGTGGAAACCGGGCATTGTATGGTCGATGTTATGCATGATAGAATAAAGTAGCAGTGTGGAAATCCCGTTCCCTTTGTCTGTCGACTCTCTGAGCTAATCAGCTATCCCGGGGCTCTTGCTAACTAGCCACATGCTGCTAGCTCTCTCCACCTACACCAGCCCAAAGTTACTGTTTTTGTGTGTGTGTGTGTGTGTGTGTATTAACATGAAAACAATGTGTCTCTGTAGGTACATCAGGTTTTGTCAGTGATGTGCGTCACTTCCTGTGGATCAAGGTGCAGCAGCACACCAGCAGGCTGGTTCAGGTACTACAGCTCTCTTGCTCTCACTCTGTTTCTCAGTTCATCTATCTCTAATTCCTTGTGCTTGTGTGTATTCTTTTAATCCTCCTGCTGGACACATTTATTTCACACATTAACACTATTTCACTGTGTATGTGTAAAAGTATGTTTTTTTTTAATTGGAAACCAGTGTTACATACATGTTAGACACAAACAACAGATCAGTGTTTCACAACATTTTCCCCCTTTATTTGGTGTGTTAGAACAGAGAACTACAATAACACCTTGTTCCAACCTCCCACCATCCCAAATTCTTAAAGAAAACAGGGAAGGAAAAAAAAATAATGCACACACAGAACTGAGTAAGTAAATAAGACACACACACATACACACACACACATACACACACACACACACACACAGGGAGTTGATAAAATGAAATAAAATAAAGTAGGGAGGTCAGTGCAATAAAAAGGATGCTCGGGATGCCCACCCCAAGGAATGGATTCATTGATAATCAGTTGGGGTCCAGAGAGGTAAGAGAATTTACATATGAGACAATAGGCTGCCATTTTTTGTAGAACTTAGCAGTTGAGCCTCGTACAGAATACTTCAACTTCTCTAATGGGAGAAATTACGTTAAATCCTTTAACCAGGAGGTAGCGGAAGGTGGATTTGGGCTTTTCCACTGTAACAGAATGTGTCTATGGGCAATGAGTGAGGCAAAGCAACAACATCAGAATTTTCCTTGGTAAGACTGGTTGGCATAGGGGGTACCCCAAAGATGGCTATCAAGGGGCAGGGATCCAGTGTAATTTTGAGGGCTTCTCCTGTCATCTTAAAGAAAAGGGACCAGAACTCAACTAATTTTGGACAGGAGAAAAACATATGACTATGATCCGCCGGTGATGAGCCACATCTATCGCAGGTATCACTCACGCCTGGAAACAGCCTACAAAGCTTAGCTTTTGTAAAATGAACCCTATGCAAGACCTTAAACTGAATTAAATTTAAACGGGAACGTGAGGATGTAGAGTTGACCCTGGCTAGTGCCCTGTCCCACCATTCATCTGTCACATCACGTTCTAGCTCCTGTTCCCAACTACCCCTAACCCCTGCTAGAGAAGTCAAATCCGAGGATGATATAAGGTCATATAAAATTGAGATCCTGCCACGTGCCCTGGGGAGAGAAAGCACCTTAGAGACAAGAGAGCCTACTGGAAGCTGAGGGAAAGATGTGTAAAAGTGTATGTTTGTGTAGATTGTGTATTTGTTGCAAAATGTGTAGATGCAGTTTATTTATTTTATTTTTTGTGATTTTCCCTCCCCAATTGTATCCGGCCAAACTCTTCCGAGCTGTCCCGGTCACTTCTCCACCCCCTCTGCCGATCCGGGGAGAAATGCAGACTACCACATGCTTCCTCCGATACATGTGGAGTCACCAGCCGCTTCTTTTCACCGGACAGTGAGGAGTTTCACCAGGGGGATGTAGCATGTGGGAGGATCACACTATTCCCCCCAGTTCCCCCTCCCCCCTGAGCAGGTGCCCCGACCGACCAGAGGAGGTGCTAATGCAGCGACCAGGACACATACCCACATCCAGCTTCCCACCGCAGACACAGCCAATTGTATTTGTAGGGACGCCCGATCAAGTCGGAGGTAACACGGGGATTCGAACTGCCTTCCCCGTGTTGGTAGCCAACGGAATAGACCACTACGCCACCCGGACACCCTGCAGTTTATTTTTATTTTTTGGGGGGGATTTTTTCCCCCTTTTTCCCCTCAATTTTATCCGGCCAATTACCCCACTCTTCCGAGCCGTCCCGGTCTCTGCTCCACCCCCTCTACTGATCCGGGGAGGGCTGCACACTACCACATGTCTCCTCCCATACATGTGGAGTCACCAGCCGCTTCTTTTCACCTGACAGTGAGGAGTTTCACCAGGGAGATGTAACGCGTGGGACGATCACGCTATCACCCCCCCACCCCCACCCTCCGAACAGGCGCCCTGACCATCCAGAGGAGGCGCTAGTTCAGTGAACAGGACCTGAACCCACATCTGGCTTCCCACCGCAGACACAGCCAATTGTGTTCGTAGGGATGCCCGACCAAGCCAGAGGTAACACGGGGATTCGAACTGGCGATCCCCGTATTGGTAGGCAATGGAATAGACTGCTACGCTACCCAGACTCCCCCTGCAGTTTATTTTTGAAGTTCATTAAACATACAGAAATTTCATGACTGTTACAGAGACAGTGATGTGATTTATAAGGATGTAAGATATAGTACCACGGTGCATGTGTCATTGTGTGTATGTGAATATAGTCATATCTCTCTCCATACTTCAGGTGCGTTTGTTTTCTCACCTGCATGGTCTGTCTCTTCACTGGCACCTGGACAGACGCACCGGTGAGGTCCTGAGGAGCGTCGAGCGAGGAACCTCCTCCATCAACAACCTGCTGAGGTAGCACAGGACAGGAGAATGTAATGCAATGTGAACATAAAAGCTCTTTTATCACTTAAATCACTTTAAATTAGAAGCTGACTAGAGCAGGTGGACAGATAAAATACAAAACTGGTTTTAATGGAGCTGAATCTAGTTGTCTCCCTCTCTCTCTCTCTCTAGTTACATCCTGTTCAGTGTGGTTCCTACCATATGTGACATCATCATTGCCATCATCTATTTTGTGTCGTACTTCAGTTCCTGGTTCGGACTCATTGTTCTCACTTGCATGGCCCTCTACCTCAGTGAGTGTTACACACACACACACACACACACACACTCACACGCACGCACACAGTATATCCCAGATGAACAGTGTTGTTTTGCATCCTCAGCCTCCACCGTCCTCATCACAGAGTGGAGGGTGAAGTACCGCAGAGAGATGAACACAGAGGAGAACAACACCAAGTCCCGAGCCATCGACTCTCTGCTCAACTTCGAGACGGTACGATAGATAGATATAGGTAAATATAGCTAGCTAGCTAGATAGATAGTGTAGCGAAATCGGGGGGCAGCCGTGGGAACCGCCACAGCCGGGACGCGAACCTGTATCTCCCGCACCGCGGGCGACAGCATTAACCAGTCGACTAAAGGGTCCGACTCGTTAGTGTCTATTTATACGTGCATGTTACACTACCCCCCTCCTTCGGGAAGCATGTCCCCACGCTTCAGCATATCAGCTCCCTCACGCCTCTGGGCGCGCACACTGCCGATGACCTCACGGTCTCACCATCCCACTTCTGACACCAATGTAGCGAATTCGGGGGGTAGTCCGGGGCCCGCCACAGCCGGGACGCGAACCCGTATTTCCCACACCGCAGGCAACAACGTTAACCAATCGACTAAAGGGTCCAACCCGTTAGCCGTACACGTTACAATAGATAGCTAGATAGATGGGTTGGTGTATGGATGGGATAGATAGATAGATAGATGATAACTTTGATTTATATAGCACTCTAGAACAATGTTAAAAAGTGCCTTACAAAGAAATTAAACCAGAAAAGGCAACTGCTGGGATAAGCTCCAGCATCCCCGCGGCCCTGAGAGCAGGATAAGCGGTTCAGATAATGGATGGATGGATGGATGAATGAACATTACAGAAGACAAAGAGATAAATCCTGTGAAGATAAATCGCAGGATTTATCTTGACGAGTCACACATAGAAACAGAACATCAGTGTAAATGACTCACGGCTTTGTGTGTCTTTCCAGGTGAAATATTACAATGCTGAGGACTACGAGACACGCTGCTTTGAGGAGGCCATTCTAAAATATCAGGCACGAGTTACACAAGTTTCCACCTAAAATCTCATACAACTACTTGGATTCTACTGTCCCTTCACCCCTCAGCATGCTCATGTGACTATTACTGTGTGTGTGTGTGTGTGTGTGTTGTACAGGTGAGTGAGTGGAGAAGCAGTGCCTCTCTGGTTTTGTTAAACCAGACTCAGAACATCATCATTGGATCAGGACTGCTGGCTGGCTCTCTGCTCTGTGCTCACCTGGTCGCTGACGGACATTTCCAGGTACGCTGACACACCACCAGAGAGCTGAACAGGCTAAAGTAGAGCTCAGCAGAGTAGAATATGAAGATTGGCAGCTCAGTCCCTGTCCTTCATGCTTTGTCTCAGGTTGGTGACTATGTTCTGTTTGGGACCTACATCATCCAGCTGTACACTCCTCTGAACTGGTTTGGCACCTACTACAGGTGAGGTTAACACAACAGGTTAGTTTAAATTATCTTTGTGTATTGTAAATAATACTATTATATCATATATTTAATCATATTGTCATGTTGTGTGTCTTCAGGTTGATCCAGAGTTCATTTGTGGACATGGAGAACATGTTGAGTCTGCTGACAGAAGACAGAGAGGTATTGAACAGGACGGGATTAAATTACACTTATTGGTCTCATCTGAAAGGGATGTTTGCAGATGACATTGTGATCTGTAATGAGAGTAGGGTGCAGGTGGAGGAGAGCCTGGAGAGGTGGAGGTATGCACTGGATAGAAGAGGAATGAAAGTCAGTAGAAGGACAGAATACATATGTGTGAGGGAGAGGGAGGACAGTGGAATGGTGAGATGCAAGGAGTAGAGGTGAAGAAGGTGGATGAGTTTAAATATTTGGGGTCAACTGTCCAAATTAACAGGGAGTGCAGGAGAGAGGTGAAGAAGAGAGTGCAGGCAGGGTGGAGTGGGTGGAGAAAAGTGTTAGGAGTGATTTGTGACAGAAGGGTACCAGCAAGAGTTAAAGGGAAGGTTTACAAGATGGTTGTGAGACCAGCTATGTTGTATGGTTTGAAGACAGTGGCACTGATGAAAAGACAGGAGGTGGAGCTGGAGGTGGCAGAGATGAAGATGATAAGATTTTCACTGGGAGTGATGAAGAAGGACAGGATTAGGAACGAGTATATTAGAGGGACAGCTCAGGGTGGATGGTTTGGAGACAAAGCAAGAGAGGCAAGATTGAGATGGTTTGGACGTGTGTGGAGGAGAGATGCTGGGTATATTGGGAGAAGGATGCTGAATATGGAGCTGCCAGGAAAGAAGAGAAGAGGAAGGCCAAAGAGGAAGTTTATGGATGTGGTGAGGGAGGACATGCAAGTGGCTGGTGTGACAGAGGAAGATGCAGAGGACAGGAAGAGATGGAAACGGGTGATCCGCTGTGGTGACCCGTAACGGGAGAACCAAAAGTAGTAGTAGTAGGTCTCACCTGAAAGGATGAAACCTTGAAAAAACAATTAATTGAAAATTGTCTTTTTCAACCATTTAATGTCTTTTTTGATGTATGTAAACCTAAAGTTGACTGTATTTATAGTCTTGTGTTTTCTGTTGCTTTAGTTTCTGTCGACTTAAAACATCCAAACTCAGACCAGTAACACATTAAAGAAGGTGTTCTCAAACTTGTTACTCAAGTTGTTTTTCAACTTTTCAGTTGAAAAACAGATTTTCTGCCAATGACCCAGCATCAGTTTTGAGTGGTTTAAAAGACATTACGAACTGCAGGAGACTATCCCCACACTCCAGGGAACCATCAAATGGCTGACGACCTAATTGGTTTTACTGTAAATAATCAAACTTTAACAACCCTCAACTCCAGCCACAATACACAACCAACTGCACTCCCTGCTGGCCCCTCTCCCCTCCCCACCGAACCCCCATCCGCACTCAGGATCTGTGTTGAGGATGTGCACCAGCTCTTCCAGAGACAGAAGACCAGGAAGGCACCGGGCCCGGATGGCGTATCACACTCCTGTCTGAAAGTCTGTGCTGACCAGCTGACCCCCATTTTCACACTGATCTTCAATAGATCACTGGACCTGTGTGAAGTCCCCTCTTGAAGCTGAAACAGCTCCACTATCATCCCTGTCTCCAAGAAACCTCATATCACAGGATTAAATGACTACAGACCCATTGCCCTAATGTGTGTGGTCATGAAATCCTTTGAGAGACTTGTGTTGGCCCACTTGAAGGAAATCACAGGCCCCCTGCTCGACCCCTACAGTTTGCCTACCGAGCAAACATGTCATTGGATGATGCAGTCAACATGGGCTTGCACTACATCTTCCAACACCTCGACTCACGAGAGACTTATGCAAAGGGTCCTGTTTTTGGACTTCAGCTCAGCGTTCAACACCATTGTCCCAGATATCCTCCACTCTAAACTCACCCAGCTCACTGTACCAGCCTTCATCTGCCAGTGGATTAAAAACTTCCTGACAGACAGGAGGAAGCTGGTGAGGCTGGGGAACATCACATCCAGCGCCTGGACAATCAGCACTGGCGGCCCCAGGGATGTGTGCTCTCCCCTCTACTCTTCTCCCTCTACACAAATGACTGTCTCCTGTCTTTGTCAGTACCACTGTCTCCAGATATAAAACATAGCTGGTCTCACAACCATCTTGTAAACCTTCCCTTTAACTCTTGCTGGTACCCTTTTGTCACAAGTCACTCCTGACACTCTTCTCCACCCACTCCACCCTGCCTGCACTCTCTTCTTCACCTCTCTTCTGCACTCCCCGTTACTTTGTACTGTTGACCCCAAGTATTTAAACTCATATGCTTTCATCACCTCTACTCCTGGCACCCTCACCATTCCACTGCCCTCCCTCTCACTCACGCATATGTATTCTGTCTTACTCCTACTGACTTTCATTCCTCTTCTCTCCAGTGCATACCTCCACCTCTCCAGGCTCTCCTCCACCTGCACCCTACTCTAGCTACAAATCACAATGTCATCTGCAAACATCATAGAGACTCCTGGAGACTCCTGTCTGATCTCATCTGTCAACCTGTCCATCACCATTGCAAACAAGGGCTCAGAGCTGATCCTTGATGTAATCCCACCTCCACCTTGAACCCACCTGTCATTCCAACTGCACACCTCACCATTGTCACACTTCCCTCATACCTATCCTGCACCACTCCTACATACTTCTCTGCAACTCCCGACTTCCTCATATAATACCACACCTCCTCTCTCGGCACCCTGTGATATGCTTTCTCTAAATCCACAAAGACACAGTGTAACTCCTTCTGACCTTCTCTATACTTTTCCATCAACATTCTCAAAGCAAACATCACATCTGTGGTGCTCTTTCATGGCATGAAACCATACTGCTGCTCGCTGATCATCACCTCTCCTCTTAACCTAGCTTCTATTACTCTTTCCCAAATCTTCATGCTGTGGCTGATCAACTTTATACCTCTGTAGTTGCTACAGTTCTGCACATCACCCTTGTTCTTGCAAATTGGTACCAGTATGCTTCTTCTCCACTCCTCAGGCATCCTCTCACTTTCCAAGATTGTGTTAAACCATCTAGTTAAAAACGCCACTGCCATCTCTCCTGAACATCTCCGTGCCTCCACAGGTATGTCATCAGGACCAGCTGCCTTTCCAGTCTTCATCCTCTTCATAGCTGCCCTCACTTCCTCCTTGCTAATCCACTGCACTTCCTGATTCACTATCCCCACATCATCCAACCTTCTCTCTCTCTAATTTTCTTCATTCATCAGCCCCTCAAAATACTCCTTCCACCTTCTCAGCACACTCTCCTCACTTGTCAGCACATTTTCATCTCTATCCTTGATCACCCTAACTTGCTGCACATCCTTCCCAGCTCGGTCCCTCTGTTTAGCCAAGTCCTTTTCTCCTTCCTTAGTGTCTAATCTCTCATACAACTCACCATATGCTTTTTCCTTTGCCTTTGCCACCTATCTCTTAACTTTACGCTGCATCTCATTGTACTCCTGTCTTTCTTAATCTCTCTGATTATCCCACTTCTTTGCCAACCTCTTCCTCTATATTCTTTGCGTCACTTCCTCATTCCACCACCAAGTCTTCTTGTCTTCCTTCCTCTGTCTAGGTGACACACCAAGTACCTTCCTAGGTGTCTCCCTCACTATTTCTGCAGTGGTTGCCCAGCCATCTGGCAACTCTTCACTACCACCCAGTGCCTGTCTTAACTCCTGCCTGAACTCCACACAACAGTCTTCCTTCGTCAACTTCCACCATTTGATCGTTGGCTCTGCCTTCACTCGCTTCTTCTTTTTGGTCTCCAAAGTCATCCTACAGACCACCTATGCCTAGCTACGTTCTCCCCTGTCACTACCTTGCAGTCTCCAATCCCTTTCAGATTGCGCCTTCTACATACAATATAGTCCACCTGTGTGCAGTTTCCTCCACTCTTGTACGTCACCCTGTGTTCCTCCCTCTTCCTGAAATATGTATTCACCACAGCCATTTCCATCCTTTTCACAAAATTCATCACCGTCCTTCCACATTTCTCTCCTTGACAACATACCTGCCCATCACCTCCTCATCCCCTCTGTTCCCTTCACCAACATGTCCATTGAAGTCTGCTCCAATCACCACTCTCTCCTTGGGTACCCTCTCCACCACTTCATCCAACTCACTCCAAAATTCTTCTTTCTCTTCCATCTCACACCCAACTTGTGAGCAAATGCACTGATAACATTCATCAGTACACTTTCGATTTCCAGCTTCATACTCATCATTCTGTCCAACACTGTCTTTACCTTCAACACACTCTTGTCATACTCCTCCTTCAGAATTACCCCTACCCCATTTCTCCTCCCATCCACACCATGGTAGAAGAGTTTGAACACACCTCCGATACTGCTGGCCTTACTCCCCTTCCACCTGGTCTCTTGCACACACAGTATGCCTACCTTTCTTCTCTCCATCATATCAGCCAGCTCTCTCCCTCTACCAGTCATAGTGCCAACATTCACACTGTCAGGGCTACCAGGCGTAGGACCCAAAAGCAGAACGAGAGACAGGATGGGGGCCGGGGGGGGCCAAAGAGGCACGTTTATTGTCTGCCGGGTTTAGGCAGGGACAAGGCTCTCGGACAGGCGGTTGGCTTAGCGGGGGCGTGGTTCCCGTACCGGCGGTGGGCTTGGTAGGGTCGTGGGATTTGTACAGGCACGGTCCAGGCAATGGCAGGGAGGTCTAACTAGAGGCAGAGGGAAATAGGGATTAGGCTTGGTCAAAGAAGTTTCAAAACTAGAGTTAGAGTCGTCTACGCACTTGAAGTGGTTCAACGATCTGGCATCGTCTGGAGAGCAGAGCAGCTTCTTATCCTGGCTGAGATGGGTTGATTGGCCTGATTGGAGATGCAGATCAGGTTTGGGCTCTGGAGAGCTCCAGGTGAGGTCGATGAACCAGATGAGCTAGGTAAGGCAGTGGGAGCGGCTTGACGAGGGCAGGGTTGACGAGGCAGGGATGTGACACACTCCTACCCTTCTTCCTCTCCCGCTGCCTCTGGACATGCCTTCCCCCTCTCCTTTTCCTTCACCCAACAGTACCATAGTTTCCACTGGCACCCTGCTGGCCAACAGTACCGGTGGTGGTCTTTGGTAACCCGGGCCATGACCAATCCGGTATATATCCTATTTATCCATCCATTATCCGAACTGCTTATCCTGCTCTCAGGGTCGTGGGGATGCTGGAGCCTATCCCAGCAGTCATTGGCCGGCAGGCGGGGAGACACCCTGGCCAGGCCGCCAGGTCATCACACAGGGCATATCCTATTTATTATTCCATTTATTTCTTCTGTTTTTCTGTTTTGTTTTTGTATATTTTCTCTTTTGTGTGTGAGTGATGTATGTAATTACTAGAAGTTGCTGTAAACCAAAGTCACATTCCTCATATGGATAAGCACACTTGGCCAATAAAGTTGATTCTGATTCTTAGGTATGGACTGGGTCCAGATTGGGACCAAGGTCCAGACTTTGAGAAGCCCTGCAATAAAATATGATAATAAATAATAGTAAAATAAAGTATTCAGAGCCTTAACCGGCTGTCACATTTTACTGGATCCATCTATTACTACTACTACTACTAGCCTTCTTCTTTTCCTCTTCCCTGGCAGCTCCATATTCAGTATCCTTCTCCCAATATACCCAGCATCTCTCCTCCACACATGTCCAAACCATCTCAATCTTGTCTCTCTTGCTTTGTCTCCAAACCGTCCAACCTGAGCTGTCCCTCTAATATACTCGTTCCTAATCCTGTCCTTCTTCATCACTCCCAATGAAAATCTTATCATCTTCATCTCTGCCACCTCCAGCTCCACTTCCTGTCTTTTCACCAGTGTCACTGTCTCCAAACCATACAACCCTGAACTCCAGTAAGCAGCCTGCAGGCCAGGTCTGGCCCGCGAGAGTCAAATGTCTGGCCCGCGCTAACCCATTAGCACTAATGCACCTGTCATAACGTGAAATAAAGTGCGCAACATGTGAAATAAAGTGCGTGCTGCGCCACTTTAGTTTGACCTCAACCCACACCGTACACTTGACCTATGCCATAGAGCGTGCATAGATGTAAGATGTACTCCACGCTGTCTGCAGTCCTTGACTAGATGGAGCCACTCACCAGCTTCGTTACAGACAATAACTGTCCTAAACCAAGAACATGGCCTGAGCGAAAAAGCAGAAAGTCGACCAGGAAAACTGTCAGTTCAGTTTTCTTTTGTCTGGAGCTGCGACCAAGGAGGTAGCATCAAGGATGGTCTGACAAGACGCGGAAGCGGGGCAGGCTAAGATAACTGCTAGCCCATGCAGACCGGCAGTGCCGAGAACACCGAGGGAGGTCTGGTGGCTGCCTCACCTGGCATTGACTGTGGGGTTTTTGGTGTCGTCAGTCTGTGTTTGTGTGTGTGTGTGTGTGTGTGTCTGTCTGTCTGTCTGTCTGTGTCTGTCTGTCTGTGTGTCTGTCTGACTGTGTGTCTATCTCTGTCTGTCTGTCTGTCTGTCTGTCTGTCTGTTTGTCTCTGATTGTGTCTGTCTGTCTGTTGTCTGTCTGTCTGTGTGTCTGACTGTCTGTCTGTCTTACTGACTGTGTGTCTGTCTGTCTGTCTGTCTGTGTCTCTGTCTGTCTGTCTGTGTGTGTCTGACTGTCTGTCCGACTGTCTGTCTGTGTGTCTGTCTGTCTGTGTGTCTGACTGACTGTGTGTCTGTTTGTCTGTGTGTCTGAATTTGTGTCTGTCTGTGTGTCCATCTGACTGACTGTCTGTTTGTCTCTGTCTGTGTGTGTGTCTCTGACTGTGTGTCTGTCTGACTGACTGTGTGTCTGTGTATCTGAGTGTCTCTGTGTGTCTGTCTGACTGTCTGTGTGTCAGGAGCAGACTGCTGGACAGACCACCGTATGATCCTGACAAAAGTCAGAGTGCATGTCCGACCCTTGAGACGCCAATCTGGGCCAAAAAAGAAACCACTCCACTGCGCCAGACTATCCCAACAGCGACACCCGAAACACCTTCCGTCGTTCTCTAGCCGACAACTTAGTTGACATTGAACAGCTGATCAACTCAGAGTCTGGGATGGATGAAAAGTGGACCTCTCTGAGCACCACCCTCTTTGACAATGCAGCCCAATCCATTGGCTTCAAAACCAAGAAACATCAGGACTGGTTTGATGACAATGCCGGAACGATCTCCACCCTCCTGGACAACATACATAAGGCACACAGAGCCGCCCTCAGCAACCCACCATCCCAACCTCTCAAGAAAAAATGGCAAGACCTCCGCTCTGAGGCCCAAGCAACTCTACGGAATCTGCAAAATGAGTGGTGGATTTTGAAAGCCAATGAAATCCAGGCTCATGCAGACAGGAACGACATGTATGGTTTCTATGATGCAGTTAAGACCATCTATGGCCCCAGAAACTGCTCCCTGACACCTGTTAGGTCTGCTGATGGAACAACTCTCATCAAGGATCAGGCCCTGTTAGTGGAGCGGTGGGCCGAGCATTTTAACACCCTGCTCAACCAGCCCACCCCAGTGGACTCAACTGTACTGGCAGAACTGCCTGAACAGCCTACCTTGCAAGACCTAGACCTCCCACCATCTTTTAAGGAAATCCTACATGCAGTCAAGACCCTGAAAAGCAACAAAACCCCTGGACCTGATAATATTCCAGCTGAAATCCTCAAGGAAGGAGGCTACCTCTGTACGAGGACACTGTATCTCTATATCCTTGAGGTGTGGAGTCGCGAGTGTGTCCCCCAACAGTGGAAAGATGCCAACATTGTGGCCATTTATAAAAACAAAGGAGACAAATCCATCTGCTCCAACAGTAGGGGTATTTCACTGCTGGCCATTGCTAGAAAGGTTCTAGCCAAGATCATGCTCCGCAGACTAACACTCGCAATAGCCGAACAGGTCATACCAGAGTCACAATGCGGCTTCCGAAAGGATAGAGGGACCGTTGACATGATCTTTGTGACACGCCAGCTCCAGGAGAAATGCAGAGAACAGCACAAGGATCTATACATAGCATTCATAGACCTCTCAAAGGCATTTGATACAGTTAACCGGGCCCTGCTGTGGCAAGTCCTGAAGAAATTTGGATGTCCACCCAAGATTCTTACCATTCTTGGACAGTTTCACTCAGGAATGGTGGCCCAAATGGTAGTGGGGAACCACAGTTCTGAGCCCTTTGGTGTGCAGACTGGAGTCATACAAGGCTGTGTGCTAGCTAGCCCCAGTCCTGTTCAATATCTTCTTAGTCTCTGTTACAACACTGTTACGAAGGAGGCTGGAGAAGTAGGCTGGAGTTACCATTGACTTCAGGCTTGATGGAAATCTATTCAACACCAGGAGGTTTCAGGCAACCACCAAGTTGACCTCTGAGACCATTATTGAGCTACAGTATGCCGACGATTGTGCTCTGGTAGCTCACACACCAGAAGCCCTACAAAACACTCTGTCGGCAGTTGTACCTGCATACAGGAGAATGGGACTGATTATCAACACCCAAAAGACGGAGGTAATCTGTCAGTTGACGGCTGGCCTCCCAAGCCATCCAACAACCTTCACAGCAGAAGGGCAACAACTGGCCACTGTTCCTGCCTTCAAATATCTGGGAAGTATGCTATCCGACACCTGCACAATGGACGATGAGATTCAGCACAGCCTCAAACAAGCCTCAACATCTTTTGGCCATCTAAGGAGAAGGGTTTCCCAAAACAGCAACCTCAATGTCCACACCAAAGTGCTTGTTTACAGGGCAGTGTGCATCTCCACACTACTCTATGGATGTGAGGCATGGACCATCTACAGCCACCATCTCAGAAGCCTGGAGGCCTTCCATGTAAAATGTCTCCAGAGGATCCTTGGCATTACTTGGGAGGACAGAGTGCCACACACAGAGGTGTTGGAGCGGGCAGGCAGCTGCAGCGTGGAGTGTACCCTAAACCACCATCAACTCAGGTGGCTTGGGCATGTTATTCGCATGCCCAGCGAACGGCTCCCACGTAAAGTCCTCTACGGCCAACTACGCCTTGGTCAATGCACGGCTGGTGGGCAGAAGAAGCAGTTCAAAGACCAAATGAAGACCACACTGAAAAGATGCCAGATCAATCCCTCTTCTTTGGAGGAACTTGCTTTCTACCGCACAACCTGGCGCTCTCATGTCTCAAAGGGAGTGAAGTACAGGGAAAACCAGCGCACACAACACCGTGTAGCAAAGTGTGCGAAGAGGCATGCTCGCAAAGCTACCCCTGCCCCCTCCAGCACCACTTTTACATGCCCGGTCTGCAACCGCAACTGTGCATCCAGGATCGGACTATTCAGCCACCAAAGGACCCACAAATAGGAGAAGATGGTCATCATCGGGCACGATGAACAACCAGCAAGCGAGCAAGTCCGACTGTGTGTCTGTCTGTCTGTCTGTGTGTCTGACTGACTGTGTCTGTTTGGTTTGTCTGTGTGTCCATCTGACTGACTGTCTGTTTGTCTCTGTCTGTGTGTGTGTCTCTGACTTTGTGTCTGTCTGACTGACTGTGTGTCTGTGTGTCTGAGTGTCTCTGTGTGTCTGTCTGTGTCTGTCTGACTGACAAACGTGGAGAGTCCTGATTAGAAATACTCATCAACGTTACTTCCTATTTAAGTAAACAAGTGACCCAGTCAGTAGTCAAGAACCACAAGTTCAGTGTGTGTGTGTGTGTGTGTGTGTGTGTGTGTGTGTGTGTGTGTGTGTGTGTGTGTGTGTGTGTGTGTAGGGCTCTGACGTTAGTAAAGCAGTGTGTGTCTGTGGGAAAAGGCGTGGTCGGCATTCACAGACCCTCCAACAGCTCTTGATATGTTAAACGACCAAATGAATATCCACAAAACCCATTAGAGCTCTGTTGTAACGCTCCGACAGAGAGAGAGAGAGAGACAGAGAGAGAGAGAGACAGACAGAGACAGACAGGGATGGAAATATGCCAAGGACAGGAGGAGAATATCGACATGAAAGGAGTGTATATGAGGATGGAGTTAGAAAGAAAAGAGGAAAGGAGTACCGATCTATATCTATCTATCTATCTATCTATCTATCTATCTATCTATCTATCTATCTATCTATCTATCTATCTATCTATCTATCTGTCTATCTGTCTGTCTGTCTGTCTGTCTGTCTGTCTGTCGATATGTCCGTCTTTCTGTCTGTCCATCTGTCTATCTATCTATCTTGTGTCTGTCTGTCTGTCTGTAAATCCTCTAATCTGGACAGCAGGTGAACAGCACTGGACATGAACACCTCCAGAGAGACTCTCAGGTCCATTCTTCATGTAGTCCAGAGAGCCTTCAAGTGGTTCATTAGCTGTATAAATATCTATATATCACTCAGAATCACAATTCTGTCTCTCTCTGAAACACATGCACACATACACACACACAAAAAACAGTATACATTAAGTCATCATCCATCATGTTCTCTCTCTCGTCTTTCAGGTCCAGGATTGTGCAGAAGCAAGGGATCTGGTTTTTGCATCAGGCCGGGTGGAGTTTGACCGGGTCAGTTTCAGCTTCGTCCCCGGGTGGGTTCTCCCTCCAGACACATCTCCACACACCTTCACATGTTTGCTGCGGTGTTTGGTGGTGCATGCTCAGCACACTTGCGGGAGAGGCTCCTGTCCTCGGTGTTTCCGAGCTCACATGAGGACTGAATGAATGGATGAAACGTATTAGTTCGAATGAAGTGAAGTGTTGTTGTCTGCAGGACGGAGGTGTTAAAGGAGCTGTCGTTCACTGTGGAGCCGGGTCAGACGGTGGCGTTGGTACGTTGGACACACATCAGGAACTATTTTCTTCTTCTCTTTCATTCATAAAGCCCTTCCCAAACCTGCTGCCTGCTACAGGCCTGAATTAATGCTGATGTGTCGTGGTTTGATATGTTGTTGTGTTGTTAGCCGTCGCTTTTGTGTTGTCAGTTTGTAAATGTCATTGTGTTGTGGCCTCCAAAGTGGAGAGTGTTCTGCCTCTATTCGTGCTCAATATCCAGGTGTTGAAATCCCAGAAAGTTGACTCAGTTAATCTGGACATAAAGTGTAGTGGGAAAACATTTTATCACTCATCTTAGTGATTTCATCGGTTCTCAGCTGACTGTAAGTCTCCCCAACCATGTTCCCCAACCATGACGTCTCTCTTCACGTGCCTTTCTGTTGATGAAGCAGTGGAGGTAGTCCGTATGAAATTACAGGACGACCCCACCCTTAGCAATAGGACCACCCTTAGTGCTGACCAAGTGTGTCTGCTCCTGAAACTGTGTCTTCAGTCCACATACTTCACCTCCAGGGGGCAGTACTATAGGCAAAGACATGGGTGTGCAATGGGTTCCCCAGTCTCACCTGTATTTGCCAACTTGTATGGAGGAAGTGGAAAAGAGGCTCTGATGTCCTATCCAGGGACACTACCTAGCCACTGGTTCAGATGTGTGGACGACACCTGGGTTAAAATTAAATCTCAGGATGTAGCACATTTCACCAACCACATTATCTCTGTGGACACCACATCAAGTTCACCAGGAAGGATGTGGAACATGACAGGGTAGCCTTCTTACACTGTGAAATTTGATTGTTGATGTTTACCAGAAACCAACACATACTGATCAGTACTTAAGGTTTGACTCATTATCGGATAGATAGAGTCTGAACACTAGATAATGCTCCCATAAACATTTAATGATGTACGTAGTGACGTTTTCAGCATTAAAGCTCTTCTTTGTCTGCTGGAAACGTCACTACTTGGTGGAGAATTGCCTTGACCTGTACATTAGTGACACCAAACAGACTATGGCGAAGAAGATGGCACAACACAGGAGAGCTAATATGTCAGGCCAGGACTCCAGTCTACACCGTCTACAGGCCAGGACTCCACAGTCTACACCCATCTACAGGCCAGTGGCCACTCTTTCAAGGATGAGTATGTGCACATCCTTGATAGGGAGGAATATGAGAAGCCAACTAAGGCCAAAATTGAATACTTCACTTGCATATACATGCATACGCTCATCTATATACATACATACATATGTAGCGAATTCAGGGGGCAGCCGGGAACCGCCACAGCTGGGACGCGAACCCAGGTCACCCGCACCATGGGCGACTGCGCTAACCAGTCGACTGAAAGGTCTGACGCGCTTCCGATGGCCTCACTGTCTCCCCATCCCACTTCTTACACCGGTGTAGAGAATTCAGCGGGCAGCTGAGGAACCGCCGCAGCCAGGACGCAACCCCGGATCTTCCGCACCATGGGCGACAACGTTAACCAGTCGATTAAAGGGTCCGACCCTTTAGCCAAGAGCTAGCGAGTCTATTTATCCGTGATCGTTACACATACATACATACACCCGTTAGCCAAAACATTAAAACCACCTGCCTAATATTGTGTAGGTTCCCCTTGTGCCACAAAAACAGCTCTGCACTTTTTTCCATTGCACATTGTCCGTCTTGAGAGAAAGATTCCTCCTCTGTTGCTCTCCCTGAGGTTTCTTTTTTAGGGAGTTGTTCCTTATCTGATGCGGGGGTCTAAGAACAGGATGTTGTGTTTCTGTAAAGCCCCCTGAGGCAAATTTGTAATTTGTGATATTGGGCTATACAAATAAAATTGACTTGACTTGACTTGACTTCACTCTGACCCACTGAGGCATGGACTCCATAAGACCTCTGAAGATGTCCTGTGGTATCTGGCACCAAGACTTTAGCAGCAGATCCTTTACGTCCTGTAAGTTGTGAGGTGGGGCCCCCATGGATCGGACTTGATTTTCCATTACATCCCAAAGATACTCGATTGGATTGAGATCTGGGGAATTTGGAGGCCAAGGCAACACCTTGAGCTCTTTGTCATGTTCCTCGAAAGATTCTTGAACAATTTTTGCTGGCAGTGTAGCAGGGTACATTATCCTGCTGAAAGAGGGCACTGCCGTCAGGGAATACCGTTGCTATAAAGGGGTGTACCTGGTCTGTGACGATGTTTAGGTAGGTGGTACGTATCAAAGTAACGTCCACATGAATGCCCGGACCCAGGGTTTTCCAACAGAACATTGCCCAGAGCATCACACTGCCTTCGCCGACTTGCCTTCTTCCCATAGTGCACCCTGGTGCCATCTCTTCCCCAGGTAAATGTTGCACATGCACCCTGCCGAACCACAAGATGTAAAAAAATTGCTCCATGTTTCAGTTCTGATGATGACGTGCCCATTGTAGGCACTTTAGGTGTTGAATAGGGGTCATTGTGGGGCACTATGACCAGTCTGCTGGTACGCACCCCATATGGAACAAGCTCAAGTTCAATTTTATCATCATGTTTAATGGAATACAAGGAAATTCTTATGCTTTGGCTCTCTCTGACTTAACACAAAGGACACATGGACACAAGGACACAAGGGCACACCATCCCTACACCAGACCTACATAGACTATGTACACAGAATCCGTACATTATATACACAGTATAGAAAAGTATACGATAACACAACAGTGTAAGGTGCATGTGGGTGCATCAGCTGTTCAGCAACCTGACTGTGGAAAGAAACAGATGGGTGGTGTGTGGTTCGATGCTCTGGTAGTGTTTTTCAGATGGAAGGAGTGAGAACAGAACATGAGCGGGGTGGCTGGTGTCCTCAATGATGTTTTGCGCTTTCCTTTTGCAGCGAGTTATGTAAATATTATGAAGTTGGCCCGGTGATGGCCTGGCAGCCTGTCCAGGGTGTCTCCCTGCCTGCCGCCCAGTGACTGCTGGAATAGGTTTCAGCATCCCCGCGACCCTGAGAGCAGGATAAGCAATTAAGATATAATGGATGGATGGATGGTAGTTCCATGCCAGTGATTTTGCTGCTGTCTTTACAGTCCTTTGCAGCAGTCTGTAGTCCTGAGCAGTCGGGTTGCCAAACCACATCGTGATGCAGCCTGTCAACATACTCTCCGTGTTACTGAGATAAAAGTTCATAAGAGTTTTGGTACTCATACCAAATTTCTTGAGACTCCTCAGAAAATAGTCTCTGCTGGGCCTTCTTCAGGATGCAGTTGGTGTTGAGAGACCGCGTGAGGGTGTCTGTGATGTGTAAACCTAGAAATCTGAAACCGTCCACAATTTCAACAGATGACCCACTGATGGAAATAGGCATGTGATTGTCTCTGATCTTTCTAAAGGCAACAATGATTTCTTTTGTCTTATTGACATTTAGAGAGAGAAGTTGTTATCATGGCACCATGTGGTTAAATCTTCCACCTCCCTCCTATGGGCCCTCTCATCACTGTCACTTATTAGTCCAATCACTGTGATGTCATCTGGGATTTTAATGGTGCTGTTGTCACATTTGGCAACACAGTCATGTGTGAACAGACTACAAAAGGTTACTGAGACAGCAACCCTGAGGTGTGCCGGTCCTAAGAACTAATGTGGATGTGTATGTTTTATCTATTCACACAGTCTTGGACCTGCCTGTCAGGAAATCAAATAGCCAATTACAGGTAGAGTTGCTCAGACCAAGACCTCTGAGTTTCAACACCAGTTTGGATGGTACAACTGTATTAAAAGCAAAGTTGTAATCAGTGATTACACCATTCACACACAAGAAGAGAAAGGAGACGACATCATTCAGAGAGAAAGAAAAGACGTGAAAGTAGGGAGGTTTGTAATAGTCAGTCTACACAGTATAATCTCGTCAGCAGAACAGGGGTTGGTAAATTCATTGCGACAGAAACTGACCTGCCATCCAGTACAGGTTGTGAAGCACTCAACTTAAAGGCAACTAATTGTAGGCTAAGGCAAAAAGATGAGTTTTAAGTTTGGATTTAAAGGACTCAACAGACTGGTTGTCTGATGGCAGCAGGCAGGTTATTCCACAACAATGGAGCCCGATAGGAAAAGGCCCTGCTGCCACCAGCTGACTTCTTTTTAACTTTGGGTACACACAGGAGCCCTGTATTTTGAGAGCGAAGAGCTCGAGATGGAATTTACGGTTTAAGGAGATCAGACAGATAAGATAGGGCAAGCCCATTTAGGATTTTACAAGTCGGCAGAAGAACCTTGGAAGTCTGATTTAACATGGATAGGAAGCCAATGAAGGGAGGCAAGAATGGTGTAATGTGGTCAGATTTCTTAGATTTAGTTAGGATTCTAGCTGCAGCATTCTGAACCATCTGAAGACTTTTAATACCAGCATGTGGCAGACCTGAGAACAAAACATTACAGTAATCAAGTCTGGATGAAACAAATGCATGTATTAGAGTCTCTGCGTCAGCCGTGGAGAGAAAAGACCTAATTTTAGCTATGTTACTTAAGTGAAAAAAGGCAGACTTGGTGATTTCTTTAATGTGCTTATCAAAGGAAAGGCTGGGATCAAACATAACACCAAGATTTTTGGCTGCCACACTTTGGGAAATCACAGAGTTGTTGGTTATTATTAATTGATCAAATTGGTGTCTGTGTCTAGCAGGGCCAATGATCAGCATCTTGGCTTTATCCGAATTTAAAAGCAGAAAGTTCGTGACATCTAACTTTTCACAGTCGCCAAGCAGGCCTTTAAATGAGTAATTTGAGTATGATCATCAGCCCTTACAGGCACATACAGCTGAGTATCATAAGCATAGCAATGGAAATTTATTCCATCACTGGGTATAATTTGGCCAAGAGGTGAAATATAAAGAGGGAAAAGTAGAGGCCAAGAACTGAGCCCTGAGGCACACCATATTTAATGCCAGAGAATTTTGATGTAATATTATAGCAGGACACAATGTATTCTTCCAGATAAGTAGGACTTGTGCCAAGAGAGCGCTAAGTCAGAGACACCAAAATTACGATTTAATCAATGATGTCAAAGGCTGCACTGAGGTCCAGTAGTAAAAGCACGGAAGTGGAATCAGAGTCCATAGCTAGTAAAAGATTGTTCACCTCTCTTTAAAGGTCTTCAAACATTTTTGCTGGTAAGGGATCAAGCAGGCAAGTAATTGGTTTGGAAGCTGACATGAGCTTACTCAAAAGTATCAAGAGCGATAGTCTCAAAAGCTGTAATAACAGGGACCATCAGTAACTCGTTGTATAGATATGAGTATGGTTAGACAAGATCTGCAGGAGTAGCTGAAACTGAAGAACTAATTTTGTTTATGATCTCAACCTCATTGCAGAAAAAGTCTAGAAAGTCATGGGTCGTGAATGGTGAGCAGCTAATAGCTGCTTTTTAGTAAGTTTAGATACAGTGTCAAAGAGAAATCTGGGGTTATGTTTATTAATATTGATTAAGTGAGAGAGATTCACCGCTTTTGCAGCAGATAAAGCACACTAGTATTTCAATAAAACACTCATGCCTAGATAAGTAAAAAACTTCTAATTTTGATTTTCGCCATTTACGTTCCAGTCTCCTGAGAGTAGACTTTCCCGGTGAGGCTGAGCAATGTGATGCCCTGATAATTGGACCAAACCCTCAGGTCCCCTTTTTTAAATGTGGGAACCACCACCCCAGTCTGCCACTCCAGATGTACTGTTCCTGACCTCCACGCGACACTGAAGAGGTGTGTCACATTGCTCAGCCTCCCTGGGAAAGTCTACGCTAAGGTGCTGGAAAGGAGGCTCCAACCGATTGTCAAACCTTGGATCCAGGAGGAACAATGCAGATTCCGTCCTGGCCGTGGAACAACGGACCAACTCTTTACCCTTGCGGAAGTGCTGAGGGAAGCATGGGAGTTTGACCAGCCAGTCTACATGTGTTTTGTGGACTTGGAGAAGGCTTATGACCGTGTACCCTGGGGCACTCTGTGGGGGTACTGCGGGAGTATGGGGTACCGGGGTAGTTGCTACAAGCCATCAGATCCTTATATAACAAAGTGAGCTGTGTCCTCATTCTTAGCATAAAGTCAAACATGTTTTCAGTGGGTGTCGGACTCCGCCAAGGTTGTCCCTTGTCTCCGATTCTTTTTGTGATATTTATGGACAGGATCTCAAGGTGCAGCCAAGGTGAGGAGTGTGCCCATTTTGGGAACTTCAGAATTGCATCTGTGCTCTTCACAGATGATGTGGTTTTGTTGCTTCATCAGAACGTGGCCTCCAGCGCGCACTGGAGCAGTTTGCAGCTGAGTGTGAAATGGCCGGGATGAGAGTCAGCACCTCCAGGTCTGAGGCCATGGTTCTCTACCGGAAAATGGTGGATTGCTCCCTCCGGGTTGGGGATGAGTTGTTGCCTCAAGTGAAGGAGTTTAAGTATCTCGGGGTCTTGTTCACGAGTGAGGGTAGGATGGAGCGGGAGATTGACAGGTGGATTGGTGCAGCATCAGCAGTAATGCAGACATTGCACTGGACCGTTGTGGTGAAGAGGGAGCTGAGCTGGAAAGCAAAGCTCTCAGTGTACCAGTCAGTCTTCATTCCAACCCTCACCTATGGTCATGAGCTGTGGTTAGTCACCGAAAGGGTGAGATCGCAGATACAAGTGGCTGAAATGCGTCCTCAGAGTAGAGTTGCTGCTTCCGCATCAAAAGGAGCCAGTTGAGGTGGTTCGGGCATCTGATTTGGATGACACCTGGGTGCCTTCCTGTGGAGGTTTTCCAGGCACGTCCAACTGGGAGGAGACCCCGGGTTAGACCCAGAACTTCTGGAGGGACTACATGTCCAATCTGGCCTGGGAACGCCTTGGGATCCCCCCAGGAGGAGCTGGAGGGCGTTGCTGGGGAGAGGGACGTCTGGAGTGCCCTACTTAGCTTGCTGCCACCGTGACCCGACCCTGGAGAAGTGGCTGATGATGAGAAAGAGATGAGAGAGAGAGAGAGAGAGAGAGAGAGAGAGAGAGAGAGAGAGAGAGAGAGAGAGAGAGAGAGAGACGTTCCAGTCTCCTGCAGGCCCACTTAAGAGCACATGTCTCGTCGTTAAACCAGGGTGTAGGCCTCTTTAGTCGCCTAGCTTCGGTAGTGAGAGGTGCAACTGAATCGAGGAGACTAGAGAGGGTCACATTTAAGTCACTAGTCAGATTTTGTTGACATTAACTGGACAGGCAAATAATGCTTCAACTTTAATGAGAAAATGATCTGACACAGCAGATGTGGTTGGCAAGACATTCAGATCAGAAACAGCTATCCCTGTAGATAAAACCAAACCAAGGGTGTTACCACTGAACTCAGTCGACTCTTGAACCAAGTGAGCGAGCCAATTTAGTACGATTCCAGTGGGACTAACACGTTTACATGTATTTTAAAAGTCTAGTTTTAATTGGACTAACACAATAAATCAACTTTTTCTAACATCACGTAAACGTACTGAATGCTGTGATTGCAGCTATTCCCCAATCCTCTGTGAATAGTACACATGGCCACTGTAACTCTAGATAATGGTCACACCATAGTTGCTTATGAAACTGGTGGATGGTTTGGGTCGTTATGCCACTGTATTGTTTATAAGGGTGGGGTACCTGCAGTCACTGTATTGTTTATAAGGGTGGGGTACCTGCAGTCACTGTATTGTTTATAAGGGTGGGGGTAGCTGCAGTCACTGTATTGTTTATAAGGGTGGGGTACCTGCAGTCACTGTATTGTTTATAAGGGTGGGGTACCTGCAGTCACTATTGTTTATAAGGGTGGGGGTAGCTGCAGTCACTGTATTGTTTATAAGGGTGGGGTACCTGCAGTTACTGTATTGTTTATAAGGGTGGGGACACCTGCAGTCACTATTGTTTATAAGGGTGGGGTACCTGCAGTCACTGTATTGTTTATAAGGGTGGGGGTACCTGCAGTCACTGTATTGTTTGTAAGGGTGGGGGTACCTGCAGTCACTATTGTTTATAAGGGTGGGGACACCTGCAGTCACTATTGTTTATAAGGGTGGGGACACCTGCAGTCACTATTGTTTATAAGGGTGGGGACACCTGCAGTCACTGTATTGTTTATAAGGGTGGGGTACCTGCAGTCACTGTATTGTTTATAAGGGTGGGGTACCTGCAGTTACTGTATTGTTTATAAGGGTGGGGACACCTGCAGTCACTATTGTTTATAAGGGTGGGGGTACCTGCAGTCAGGTGAGACTGAAGAGGTCACTTATGCCCCTTCTCCACTACATGGTACCGGCTCGAGTCGACCCACAGGGTGTCGGTTTCCATCACCGTAACAGAACCCCTCAGTGTAGCTGGTCTGTTTTGGTATCCATCCAGTGTTTTTGGAACCTCCACAAAGGTGGAACCAGAAAAGTGGTCACAGTTCCCAAAGTGCCGGGACTTTCCAGTAATGGAAAGCGAAACAGTTGAGTGGAGGTGAGCCGGTACCGTGTGGTGGAAAGGGGCATTAGATGGTGATGAAACGTTTTGTGTCCAGATGAAAGGCACTCATGTGATGCTGTTGTAGTGCACTAAATTCCTGGGTGGCCCTAAGTAACATCATTTGCTTGTGTGTCTGTGTGTGTGTGTGTGTGTGTGTGTGTGTGTGTAGGTGGGTCAGTCTGGGTCAGGGAAGAGTACAATTCTGCGTTTGTTGTTCCGACTTTACGACCCTCAGAAGGGCTGCATCTGTATTGACCAGCAGGACATCTCCAAGGTACACACACACACACACACAGACACACACACACACACAGACACACACACACACACACACACAGCCGCCAGAAACAGATGGCCGTCACTCCAGCTCTCCTCTAATCAACAGCTTTTTTCAGTCTGTTCTGTCCCTTTCCCTCTTTGCCTCTCGCTCCATCTCTGTCTTTACCCCTCTAATCCTGTCTCCGTCTCTCTCACTCACCCTCTCCTTTCCCTCTCTGAGTCTCACACACACACACACACACACACACACACACACACACGCACACACACACATACACACACACAGTCACAGTGAGCGGTGCAGGCATGATGGGAGTGTGTGCTCTCAGTGTGAATAAATCATAGTAAAAGGTTTCTAAATAATGTAGCTACAAGTCCAGACACCAGATGTGTGCGCAGCCATGTGTATGTGTTTCACTCAGGGAAGGTGTGTGTGTGTGTGTGTGTGTGTGTGTGTGTGTGTGTGTGTGTGTGTGTGTGTGTGTGTGTGTGTGTTTGCATGACCTGCCTCTCTGGTTGTTTTGCTCCTAAGAGCCCAGAGGCCTCAAGTGACCTCCCAGCCTCCACTTTAGAGTCTCCGAGAAGTCCATGTTACCAGAAAGGATGGACAGACAGACAGACAGACAGACAGACAGACAGACAGATAGACAGATAGATAGATAGATAGATAGATAGATAGATAGATAGATAGATAGATAGATAGATAGATAGATAGATAGATAGATAGATAGATAGATAGATAGTTCAGTCTTTATTTTCAGATCATTGTTGACATCATCTGGACTGAAGAGGGCGCCACTCCCCTGCTCTAACAACATGGATGATGCGCTAACGCTACTCAGAAGATGATCCGTTGCAGAAAGGAGAGGAAGCTTTCTTAATTTCTGAGTTTTAGGAGCAGGTTATCCACAGTTTGGTAGCGGGGTGAGCGGGGCCATCTTTAGGCCGGAAGTTGTCATCAGTGATCTGAAGATAAAGACAAAGTCTGTCTCTGGTTGAAGAAAACTGTAGACTGCAGTGTTGACTCTCAGTGTGATCTGAACTACGAGAGATTCTGTCACATTACACGGATTCAAGTTCATATCAAACATCGCTTAATGTAGCTTTAAAGATACATCTGTCACATGTAACCAGTACACACATGTTACATACATGTGTTACATAATACATGTTACATATGTGTTATATACATGTGTTACACACATGTGTTACATATATGTTACATACATGTGTGCGACATATACGATGTCTAACATATGTGTTACACATATGTTACGTACATGTGTGCTGCATATACTATGTCCAACACGTGTTACATATGTGTGTTACATAAATGTCTCACATACATGTATTGCATATGTATGTTACATATATAACATATGTAACATTGTATTACATAGTACATAGTACAATACACCCTTATGTGTCACGTGCCTGTCTTACAGACATGTCTTACATACGTGTGTTACATACATTTATTGCATATGTGTGTTACCTATATGTGTTATGTGTTACATACATGTGTTATAGGTGGTTATAGTGGCTTTGGTTCCTATTGAAGTCACTACTACTACTACCACTACTACCACTACTACTACTACTACTACTATTACTACTGCTACTGTCGGCTGCTCCGGTTAGGGGGCGCCACAGTGAAGCATCCGTCTCCATCTCTTCCTGTCCTCTGCATCTTCCTCTGTCACACCGGCCACCTGCATGTCCTCCCTCACCACCTCCATAAACCTCCTCTTTGGCCTTCCTCTTCTCCTCTTCCCTGGCAGCTCCATATTCAGCATCCTTCTCCCAATATACCCAGCATCTCTCCTCCACACATGTCCAAACCATCTCCATCTTGTCTCTCTTGCTTTGTCTCCAAACCGTCCAACCTGAGCTGCCCCTCTAACATACTCGTTCCTAATCCTGTCCTTCATCATCACTCCCAATGAAAATCTTATCATCTTCATCTCTGCCACCTCCAGCTCCTCCTCCTGTCTTTTCATCAGTGCCACTGTCTCCAAACCATACAACATAGCTGGTCTCACTACCATCTTGTAAACCTTCCCTTTAACTCTTGCTGGTACCCTTCTGTCACACATCACTCCTGACACTCTTCTCCACCCACTCCACCCTGCCTGCACTCTCTTCTCCACCCACTCCACCCTGCCTGCACTCTCTTCTTCACCTCTCTTCTGCACTCCCCGTTACTTTGAACAGTTGACCCCAAATATTTAAACTCATACACCTTCCACACCTCTACTCCTTGCATCCTGACCATTCCACTGTCCTCTCTCTCATTCACACATAGGTATTCTGTCTTGCTCCTACTGACTTTCATTCCTCTTCTCTCCAGTGCATACCTCCACCTCTCCAGGCTCTCCTCCGCCTGCACCCTACTCTCACTACAGATCACAGTGTCATCCACAAGCATCATAGTCCACAGAGACTCCTGCCTGATCTTGTCCGTCAACCTCCCCATCACCATTGCAAACAAGAAAGGGCTCAGAGTCGATCCTTGATGTAATTCCACCTCCACCTTGAACCCATCTGTCATTCCAACCACACACCTCACCACTGTCACACTTCCCTCATACATATCCTGCACCACTCCTACATACTTCTCTGCAACTCCTGACTTCCTCATACAATACCACACCTCCTCTCTCCATGCACCCTGTCGTATGCTTTCTCTAAATCCACAAATACACGATGTACCTCCTTCTGGCCTTCTCTATACTTCTCCATCAACATTCTCAAAGCAAACATCACATCTGTGGTGCTCTTTCATGGCATGAAACCATACTGCTGCTGCTGATCATCACCTCTCCTCTTAACCTAGCTTCTATTACTCTTTCCCAAATCTTCATGCTGTGGCTGATCAACTTTATACCTCTGTAGTTGCTACAGTTCTGCACATCACCCTTGTTCTTGAAAATTGGTACCAGTATGCTTCTTCTCCACTCCTCAGGCATCCTCTCACTTTCCAAGATTGTGTTAAACCATCTAGTTAAAAACGCCACTGCCATCTCTCCTAAACACCTCCATGCCTCCACAGGTATGTCATCAGGACCAACTGCCTTTCCACTCTTCATCCTCTCCATAGCTGCCCTCACTTCCTCCTTGCTAATCCACTGAACTTCCTGATTCACTATCCCTACATCATCCAACCTTCTCTCTCCCTCATTTTATTCATTCACCAGCCCCTCAAAGTTCTCCTTCCACCTTCTCAGCACACTCTCCTCACTCGTCAGCACATTTCCATCTCTATCCTTCATCACCCTAACCTGCTGCACATCCTTCCCAGCTCAGCCCATCTGTCTAGCCAATCAGTGCAAGTTCTTCTTCCTTCCTTAGCTCCTGTTATTATTGGTCCCCGTTAAAGTGTTGAGAGCTAAACAGGCTGGTCTATCTATAACGTCTCGTGTAATGAAACAGTTAATCACACACACACACACGCACACACACACACACACACACACACACACACACACACACACACACACACACACACACAGGTTTGCCCCCTTTCTCTCATTAGAGTTGAGCCATGGCAGAGGGTCAGTCAGTTTGCCTCCCTCAACAGATAAAATGCCTCCTCTTCTTTGTGTTGCAGTAGAACTTACCTTTTCTTCAGATGGAGTGACTGCATTCCATCAGTCTTCAGTTTGTTTCAGATTTGCCAATAAGTACAAAATACAATGAGTTAAAAAAATTAAAAAAAATACAGTGAGTCAAATAGTAAATTCCTCATCTCTGTGTTTTGTTGAGTCTTAGCCATCCTGACTTTTTATATTTTCCTCTCCGTCTACCATGTGACTCCATAGTCATTTAGCTGATTCTCTCTTCTGGAGGGACCTAAACTGAGAGCAGCAGACCAATTAGATTCAACTGTGAGGTCAGAACTGATGCCAAAGGTCAAAGGTCAGAACCATAGACTGTATCCCTGAAGTTTGATTGTGTGTTTAGTTGTGTGTTTGTGTAGGTATAATAATGATAAGATGATAATTTTATTTACATAGTCAAGCCAAGTCAATTTTATTTGTATAGCCAATATCACATATTACAAATGTGCCTCAGGGGGCTTTACAGCAACACAACATCCTGTCCTTAGACCCTCACATCGGATAAGAAACAACTCCCTAAAACCTTTAACAGGGAGAAAACATAGGAAGAAACCTCAGGGAGAGCAAGAAGAAGAGAAAGGACAAGACATCATTCAGCGAGAGAGAAAAGATGTGAGAACAGAGAGCCGTTTGCAGTAGTCAATAATCCATCCGTCCATTATCCAAACCGCTTATCCTGCTCTCCAGGTCGCCCTTGAGCTGTCCACCTTGGGTGACCCTACCAGGAGGCAAGGTTCAGACGACATAGCTCTTAGGATCATTTGTACACGCAACCTTCTCCACCATGAAAAGGTGGTGATCATTTGTACACAACCTTCACCACGAAAAGGTGGTGATCCAGGAGAAGAAATACAAGTATACATACATACATACATATGTACATACATACATACATACATACATACTATATGCATGATACATAGACAAAAATGAAAGAACACAACCCAAATAACCAAAACTAAAAGCAAATAGAGAGTGTTTATAAAAAGGCTAACCTATAGAAATTAGTTTTCAGCAGCTGCTTAACCTTAACTACACCTGCAGTCACTGTATTGTTTATAAGGGTGGGGACACCTGCAGTCACTGTATTGTTTATAAGGGTGGGGGTACCTGCAGTCACTGTATTGTTTATAAGGGTGGGGACACCTGCAGTCACTGTATTGTTTATAAGGGTGGGGGTACCTGCAGTCACTGTATTGTTTATAAGGGTGGGGACACCTGCAGTCTCTGTATTGTTTATAAGGGTGGGGACACCTGCAGTCACTGTATTGTTTATAAGGGTGGGGTACCTGCAGTCACTGTATTGTTTATAAGGGTGGGGACACCTGCAGTCTCTGTATTGTTTATAAGGGTGGGGACACCTGCAGTCACTGTATTGTTTATAAGGGTGGGGACACCTGCAGTCTCTGTATTGTTTATAAGGGTGGGGACACCTGCAGTCACTGTATTGTTTATAAGGGTGGGGTACCTGCAGTCACTGTATTGTTTATAAGGGTGGGGTACCTGCAGTCACTGTATTGTTTATAAGGGTGGCGATACCTGCAGTCACTGTATTGTTTATAAGGGTGGGGGTACCTGCAGTCACTGTATTATTTATAAGGGTGGGGACACCTGCAGTCTCTGTATTGTTTATAAGGGTGGGGACACCTGCAGTCACTGTATTGTTTATAAGGGTGGGGTACCTGCAGTCACTGTATTGTTTATAAGGGTGGCGATACCTGCAGTCACTGTATTGTTTATAAGGGTGGGGTTACCTGCAGTCACTGTATTGTTTATAAGGGTGGAGATACCTGCAGATCAAACCACAGATTCAGCAGATCTAATGGAATGAGGAAGACTTTTCCCATGTTTAGGAGCTACAACCACAAAAGCATGGTCACCTGTGGATTTAAGATGAGAACGGGGAATAGATAAAAGGCCTTGATCAAAGTGGCCAACAGCTCGAATCATCATCATCAGCAGTCACTCAGGGTCGAGTTTGACTGTCCTCCTTCTGGGTCCTTCTGGGTCCTCGGGTGGGCGTAGAGGCCGATCCTGGAGCCGCATAATGGGAGGATGCCTGTGCGTGACGGCTTTTTAGATGGAGTGGCTGATGCACCCGACCGCATCACACGGTCCTTGGCAGGGGATGGCCAGAGTCCAATAGCAAGGAGAACCAAGATGATTGGGAACCACCCTCTGTTGCAGCCTTCACTGCCATTGTGACCTGGAAACATCTTCCTCCAGTTCTGCTGTTGAGGTCTTTGTTGGATTGCTCTTCAAATTAAAATTAAAATTGCTTTATTGGCATGACCATAAATAACAAAATACAGCTCTTCATCTGGAACCTTCCTCTTGACCTTTCCGCCTTGGGTGACCCTACCAGGAGCCAAGCTCCAGACGGCATAGCTCTTGGGATCATTAGTACATGCAAGCTTCTCCACCACGGCAAGGTGGTAATCCAGGAGAAGAAAGCTCAACCGCTCAAATAAGGGCTTAACAGCTCTGCTATATATGCAGGGGCCAGGCCATGCAAGGCCTTGTACCCAATTAGTAAAATGTTAAAATCAATTCTGTGTTTTACTTGAAGCCAGTTAAAGGAGGCAAGAATTGGGGTGATGTGGGACTGATGACTAGTTTTTGTTAACAGCCTAGCCGCTGCATTTCACACCAATTGAAGGCGAACAAGAGAGGACTGAGTAATGCAGGTAAAGAGGGAGTTACAGTAGTGTAAGTGAGAAAAGATTAAAGTATGTACAAAAAGTTCCAGGTTTTTTGGCAGATAGTATTTGTCTGATTTTTGCAATATTTGTCAACTGAAAGAAACAAGACTGAATGACCATAGTAATATGAAGTTCAAAATTTCAGTGTTTGTAAAAAAGAATACCAAGATTCTTAGAAGCAGTCTTGATGTTGCTAGCAGGGGGGCCCATATAGTGACTGACCTTGGTAAAACAATCCGGGCCAATCACAACGACCTCAGTTGGAGGAAATTTTGATACATCCAATTCATAACAGAAAGTAAGCAGTCATGAAGGGTGGTTATTAGGTTTTCTCAAGAAGTAAATCTGTGTGTCATCAACGTAGCAATGGTAAGAGATACCGCTGGAGGAGTTAAGCAGATAGCCAGAGGTAGCATGTATAATGAAAACAGAATAGGTCCAAAGATGGACCCTTGTGAGACCCCACATAAGAAAAGAGCGGAGGAAGACACATAATTGTTAATGTAATGTAGATGTGAGATGATTGTAGAAGCGGTGTGTTGTGTGTTGTTCATCTGACCTTAACAGGATTAAGAATAACTTGTGCTCTGTGTCCTGGAAGACTAACATGAATCCAGATTCAAACAGATAATGTTGTGGCCCTCCAGGCTGTTACGTGTCTGTTTGGGTCCCATATGGCCACCATATGTAAGAAGACTAAGATGAGTGTGATTAGGCTGACTAAAGTAGCATGAAGGTCTATTATTAGATGTTTCCTGGTTGGTGTGAGTCACCTGTTTGTTAAAGTGTCAGGGGATGTATCAGCCTTTCTCCTTTAGAGACCGGCTCTAAACTGACATCGTCAGCATTGAGACCTGTCACATCGCCTCTTCCACCATGTCTTAAGTTAACTTGAGATATGGTAGTTGGTCACATCTGGTTGGTAATTAGGATTACAAAATCGAAGATCCTGAATTGACTGAATTCTCTAGAATTGAAGGAGGGAATCCAGAATGGCAATGTAACATTTGATTGTTCTACTGAATTCGTGGCGTGCCAGCGTTCCAAAGTACACCGTCATACCAAAGTCCCCTTGGCGCCATTCCTGGTGCCCGAGAGGCGTTTTGACCATGTGAATGTGGACCTGGTGGGCCCCCTGCCCCCCTCCCACAGGTTCACTCACCTTCTCACCATGGTGGACAGGACCACCAGGTGGCCGGAAGCGGTTCCCCTGTCATCGACCACGTCTACTGAGGTGGCCCAGGCGTTCATCGGGTCCTGGGTGGCCCGTTTTGGCACGCCGGCTGACCTCACCTCTTTACAGGGGCCCGCAGTTCACGTCAGAGCTCTGGACTGCGGTCGCGGAGGGGCTGGGGGTGAAGCTCCATCACACCACAGCGTACAACCCGCAGGGCAATGGACTTTGTGAGCGGTTTCAACTGTCTATGAAGGCCGCTCTTTGTGCCAGCCTCACGGACAGCAACTGGGTCGATCGCCTCCCGTGGGTCATGCTCGGCCTTCGCTCTGCCCCTAAGGAAGACCTCCAGTCCTCGTCTGCCGAGCTGGTTTACGGCCAGCCGCTGCGTGTCCCGGGTGAGTTTCTCCCGGACGCTTTGGCCCCCTGGTCAGCAGCTTCTCATTGGGCTGTGGCCCGGGACAGTGGCAACGCTTTCGTTCCGATCCCTACATCTCACCACTGCCTCCCTCAGTCCTACGTCCCCAAGAATCTGCTGTCGGCCAGGTACGTCTTCATCCGCCACGACAGCCACCGTACCCCCCTGAAGCCCCCCTACGACAGGCCCTTCCGCATCCTGGAAGCGGGGTCTAAGAACGTTGTGGTGGACATTGGGGGCAAGCCAGAGCAGGTCTCGGTGGACCGTCTCAAGCCTGCCCATTTGGACCCGGGTGGGCCTGTCAAACTGGCCCTGCCCTCGCAGCGTGGACGCCCCCCTTCTCAGGCCGCTGGCCCAGCCTCGTCCCCCCCCCCCCCCCGGGCTCCGGCTCTGTCCCCTGCCCCTGCCCCTGCCCCCATACCCATTCAGCGCAGCCGTTTTGGCCGCCTGGTCCGCCCCCCGACACGTTGACTGTTTCCCTGAGGACTGTTCGCCTGTTGGCTGTTTGTGTTTCATTGAGTACTTTTGTGTTGCATTACTGTTTTGCGTTTTTTCGTGATGGTGAATTCTTGGGGGCCTGTGTGGTGATACACAATTGAGGATAGATTCACCAGGGGCTGCTGCTCCTTTAAGGCAGACGTTCAGAGTGCTGATGTAGGCAGTGCTTAGGGTTTCCGGGGGAGCCATGTTTGCAGCAGCCTAGCCGTTAGCTGGTTGCCAGGAGAGATTGTGCTGTATTGGTGTGGTTTTGTGTGGCGAGTAAACGGAATTGACTCGACTCGATCTCTCCATCTCCTCATTCCTGCACTCCCACAATATATATATATATATGTGTGTGTGTGTGTGTGTGTGTGTGTGTGTGTGTGTGTACACTATATATACATGTATTTGATATTTATGTAGGCCCTGTGATGACCTGGCGGCCTGTCCAGGGTGTCTCCCCGCCTGCCACCCAATGACTGCTGGGATAGGCGCCGCCATCCCCGCGACCCTGAGAGCAGGATAAGCGGTTAAGATAATGGATGGATGGATATGAACTGTCGCTCATTTTGTGAAATTAGCTGTAAATGTGTCAGATGTAAACCTCATTTTGCATCAAATTCTTCGGCTGTTGTCTCCATAGTGACCATTTGTTGTCTCTGTAGTAACCAGCTACTGCTTCCATAGAAACCAGGTGTTGTCTCCATAGTAACAGAGTGGTCAGGCTGTGATGTTCAGTTGATAGCTCTGTTAAATCCATGTCAGTCAGGAAGGACAGAGGGAGGCGATGGAGAGGAGACAGATTTAAAACTTGACACAGTTAAGACACGAAGTGTTTAACAGTTCTTACAGGAAGTGTTTTAACAGGGGGTCTGGCCTGTAGGAGGAAACTGATCCTGATCAGAGAGATTCACATTTAACATTTAATTTGTCCTTAACAGCCCCTCCATCTCGTGTGTGTGTGTGTGTGTTTGTGTGTGTGAGTGAGAGAGAGAGAGAGAGATGGTGCTAAACCACAATTTGTTATTCCAGACAGAGAGAGAGCGAGACAGACAGAGAGAGAGAGACAGACAGACAGAGAGAGAGAGACAGGGAGAGAGAGACAGAGGGAAAGAATGAGGTACTATGAGTGTTCAAGTTTTCATTTTGTTGAAGAACATGAGAAGTTAAGGTCTCTTTTTTCCTGTTTTCTTTCTTTCTTTCTATTGGTTCAGTTTGGTTTCCATTGTTTCTCAGAATCTCTGATAATAAACAGATGCCTGTTTTGGAATAAGTACTGAAACTAAACAATAAAAATCCAATTCAGAGAAAGTGAATGATTAGCAGCCAAGAAAGCTTGTAACAGGAAATGAAAAGTAGTATTGTTGTGGCCGTGAAGGAAGGCTTTGATCTGTCTGTCTGTCTGTCTGTCTGTCTGTCTGTCTGTCTGTCTGTCCGTCTGTCTATCCATCAATCTGTCTGTCTGTCTGTCCATCAGTCTGTCTTTCTGTCCACCAGTCTGTCTGTCTGTCTAGCCGACTCTGTCTGTCCATGTGTCTTTCTGTCAGTCTGTCTGACTGCCAGTCTGTCTGTCTCTCTGTATGTCCATCAGTCTGTCTATCTGTCTGACTTTTCTGTCTGTCCGTCTATCTGTCAGTCAGTCTGTCCGTCCGTCCATCCGTGTCTGTCTGACTGTCAGTCAGTCAGTCTGTATGTCCGCCCATCTGTCTGTATGTCCATCAGTCAGTCTGTCTGTCTGTCTGTCCGTTCGTCTGTGTCTGTCTGTCAGTCTGTCTGTCTGTCCGTCCATCTGTCTTTCTGTCTGTCCATCTGTGTGTCTGTTTGACCGTCAATATGTCTGTCTGCCCGTCCATCCGTCCGTCTGTCCGTCTGTCTCTGTCTGTCTGACTGTCAGTCTGTCTGTCTGTCAGTCTCTTTCTGTTTGTCTGTCTGACTATCAGTCTGTCTGTCTCTGTCTGTTGGTCCGTGATTCTGTCTGTCTGTCTGTCTGTCTGTCTGTCTGTCTGTCTGTCTGTCTGTCTGTCTGTCTGTCTGTCTGTCTGTCTGTCAGTCCATCTTTCTTTAGGGTCCTCTGAAGACAAAAGAGAAACAGGCGTCCAGTAAACATGATAAAAGCAGTAATGGAAGACGGGCATGAGAGCAGCCGTGTGATTATTCATCTGCTGTTTATGGGGGAAAGCTGTCATGGCTGTCTCACTCTCACGCCACCTCCAGATGTGCTGAAGCAGGAAATTTGTGTTTTGCCTCAGCACATCTGGAGCAAGAAATTCTTCTCCAAAATAGACTTCAGATGACGTTTTGGACATGAGAACTCTCTCATTTACAGGCCGACACCTGCTGCGTGATTGACAGCTCAGCGTTTCAAACAATAGGAGTTGTGCAGGAGAGAAAAGAGGATTGTTGGTTTCTAAACAACATCACGTTTTCCCTGCTGGACCATGTGTGATATAAGCGGTCCGTCTGTCTGGGCTGATGCATTGACAGGGAACTGGAAATGGTGGATTTTGTGGATTTGAAGGGTTTCTCATTGTAATGCAGAGACATCTGTATTTCATTACTTCTCTGCAGATGTTAATCTGTCTAATGGCAGCCAGTAAGAAGTCCATCACATCTTGTTGGAGGGCTGATGGTGATGAACCGGGAAATGTCACTTTGTAACCTTTTACATCTTCATATTGTGGTCTTGTCATCCGGAGAGACTTACTGCGAGGGATTTAGCAGTCAACCGTATTTAATTTTCGAGAACAAGTTGGGGGAAGAAAGGCACAGTACACCAAAAACTAGGAATAAATTACACCCAGATTTCCGCAGTGTTCTTCGTTTGGGTTTATCACGTTAACTGTGATGGACTACTCAGTTCTTAGAAACGCTGGTGTTAAATAATCCTAGCCGTTTGAAGAACAGGTGTTTTTGTCCCCCTTTTTGTCCTGCAAGTTTATTCCTACTGTAGGCCTCCAGCGTTTCAGGTGTTAGTAATGGAATAATGAAGGTTCAGTGCCAAAACACCCTGACAAACGATTGGCCCTGTAACCTCCAGGGTTCCTGTTTGTTGGGTGGACGTATCAGATGGTGTTCAGAGAGAGCAGAGAGAAGGGATGTGGTTCTGAATTTATTCACACCATCTCCATTCCTCTGACTAGTTGCTTATCAGATGCATTGATTAGTGATCATCATGTTATTCATGAGATCACATGTGAAGGCTTCCTAATTGAAGCAGCAAGATGTCATGTGGTTCTGTCTGTTCTTACCAACATGATGTGAACACAGCACAATACTGGATGCTGGCAGGAATACCACCATCCATGACAAGTCCAATGGTGAGGAAGTTTCTGACCGGGTGAACAAAAATAACTTTAAAAGGAGGACTGGTTTGTGGCTGCACCTGAAGGCTGTGTTCATATAAGATGATATGATAGGAGATGAGATGATATGAGATAAGATAAGATGATATGATATGTGATAAGCTGATATGAGACAAGATTATATAAATTAAGATGAGATTAGATGAGGTAATATATTTGATAAGAAGGTGATAGATGAGATAAGATATGAGATAAAATGATATGAGATGAGTTAAGATGATGTGGGATAAGATGAGGGAAGATGATATGAGATAAGATGATATATGAGATAGGATGATATGAGATAAGATGGGATGAGAAGATGAGATGAGATATATGAGATGTGATGATCGATGAGATAAGGGGAGATTGAAGATGTGAAGGTTTTGGTTTTTTTTTTTTTTAGCATCAGAAAGCTGAAACCTGCAGGACAGAGGTCAACCAGGAAGTTTAGATGAAAACTGAAGACTCCGAAGAAAATGCATTGTTACAGTTACACCGTCAACACTCTATGTCGTTATAGACAGGATTATAACACACACACACACACACAGCACCGTCATTCGTTGGTGGATTTGTTAAGATTTGGGAAGTATGTTAAGATATTTTAGAGAGAGAATGAGAGCAATGGATGATGAACAAAATGGATGAGCTGAGAGAGAGAGCGAGAGGGAGAGAGAGTGAGCGAGAGAAAGAGAGAGAAAGAGAGAGGGGTCAGTATAATGTATGTTTAACTAGTCTGTGGCCCGGGGCAGCATGCATTATATAGTATAGGAGGAATTATGGCATGCAACTTTTATGTAGCTATATGGTGTGTGTGTTCATGTGTGTGTAGCTCTGCATGTGTATGTGTGCATGTGTTTGGTTGTGCATGTATCTTTGCTTCCTTGTGGAGGTCTATGTGCGTATATGTGTGTGAGGATATGACAGAGAGGGATCTGACACCAGGAACAGAAAAAGAGTGAGAGACATCTGACAGTCCGTCTCCATGTCAGACAACACTGTCCCCTTCACTCCTCTCTGTGTGAGACTTCTGCTTTCCCACAGCACATGACCAGTAAATATCATGGAACCAGTAAAAATTATAGTGTCACCAGTAAATATCATAATGGAACCAGTAAATATAATGAAACCAGTAATATCATAACGGAACCAGTAAATATCATAATAGGACCAGTAAATATCATAATGGAACCAGTAAATATCATAATAGGACCAGTAAATATCATAATGGAACCAGTAAATATCATAATGAAACCTGTAAATATAATAATAGAACCAGTAAATATCATAATGGAACCAGTAAATATAATGAGACCAGTAAATATCATAATGGAACCAGTAAATATCATAATAGAACCAGTAAATATAATGAAACATGTAAATATAATAATAGAACCAGTAAATATCATAATGGAACCAGTAAATATAATGAGACCAGTAAATATCATAATGGAACCAGTAAATATCATAATAGAACCAGTAAATATAATGAAACATGTAAATATAATAATAGAACCAGTAAATATCATAATGGAACCAGTAAATATAATGAGACCAGTAAATATCATAATGGAACCAGTAAATATCATTATGAAACCAGTAAATATAATGGAACCAGTAAATAAAATGAGACCAGTAAATATCATAATGGAACCAGTAAATATCATTATGAAACCAGTAAATATCATAATGACACCAGTAAATATAACGAATCCAGTTACTATCATAATGGGACCAGTAATATCATAACGGAACCAGTAAATATCATAATAGGACCAGCAAATATCATACTGGGACCAGTAAATATCACAATGGAACCAGTAAATATCATAATAGGACCAGTAAATATCATAATGGAACCAGTAAATATCATAATGAAACCTGTAAATATAATAATAGAACCAGTAAATATCATAATGGAACCAGTCAATATAATGAGACCAGTAAATATCATAATGGAACCAGTAAGTATCATTATGAAACCAGTAAATATAATGGAACCAGTCAATTTAATGAGACCAGTAAATATATATGAAGGATTCCACTGTTGCAAGTGGTTTGTCGGAGATGTTGAAGGTTGGTGAATGAGATGGAGGAGTAGATGCCCACTGGCATACTACTTCAGTCTTTGCCACATTTATAGAGAGCCCCAGCCTACCATACGCCCTTGCAGCAGCTGCAAGGGTAGCTTGTAGTGCCTCGGATGTGTGGGCCACAACTGCACAGTCATCTGCGTACTGTAACTCGATGATGTGCTCAGATGTCATTTTTGTGACCGCTTGGAGCCTACGGATGTTAAATAGGTTTCCATCTAGTCTGAAGTCCACAGTAACCCCACTGTCCTTCCTGATTTCCTTGTGGAGCAGCAATGTCACACACAGGAGGAATATGTTGAAGAGAACTGGAGCAAGGATGCACCCCTGACGTACCCCGGTGCACACCCTGAAGGGCTCGGATTCCTGGCCTCCAATGGTCACACGTGCCATCATCCCCACATGAAATCTTTGAAGGATGTTGACATCCTGGACCCTATCCCAGCAGTCTTGGGCGGCAGACGAGGAGACACCCTGGACAGGCTGCCAGGCCATCACACACACACACACACACACACACACACACACACACACACACACACACACACACACACACACACACACACACTTGCTTGCTGGTTGTCCATCATGCCCGATGATGACCATCTTCTTCTATTTGTGGGTCCTTTGCTGGCTGAATAGTCCGATCCTGGATGCACAGTTGCGGTTGCAGACCAGGCATGTAAAAGTGGTGCTGGAGGGGGTAGGGGTAGCTTTGCGAGCATGCCTCTTCGCACGCTTTGCTACACGGTGTTGTGTGCGCTGGTTTTCCATGTACTTCACTCCCTCTGAGATGTGAGAGCGCCAGGTTGTGCGGCAGAAAGCAAGTTCCTCCAAAGAAGAGGGGTTGATCTGACATCTTTTTAGTGTGGTCTTCATTTGGTCTTTGAACCGCTTCTTCTGCCCACCAGCAGTGCATTGACCAAGGCGTAGTTGGCCGTAGAGGACTTTACGTGGGAGTCGTTCGCTGGGCATGCGAATAACATGCAGTCTGTCCTCCCGAGTAATGCTGAGGATCCTCTGGAGACATTTTACATGGAAGGCCTCCAGGCTTCTGAGATGGTGGCTGTAGGGCATTAAACTCGGCATTAAAATCACCAAGCAAAATGACTTTGTCGCTCCTTGGTATGTTGATGAGTATATCATGGAGTGCCTGGTAGAAGCGATCTTTCTCTTCATCATGAGATGGTAAAGTTGGAGCGTAGGCACTTATCAAGGTGATGTATCAACATTTTGCAAGGGGTATATGGAGAGTCATAAGCCGCTCATTAATGCCCACTGGTGTTTCTTCGAGTTTGGGTAAGAGACTGTTCTTAATTGCAAAACCAACTCCATGGATGTGTTGACCTCCTAGGGGGTATCCTTTCCAAAAGAAGGCATAGCCCTCCCCTA
Source organism: Lampris incognitus (assembly GCF_029633865.1). Classification (NCBI taxonomy): domain Eukaryota; kingdom Metazoa; phylum Chordata; class Actinopteri; order Lampriformes; family Lampridae; genus Lampris; species Lampris incognitus. The sequence continues at coordinate 56,266,698 of NC_079221.1, read as the reverse complement.
CTTCGTTGAGTGAGCCCTCTTCAAGGAGCCTGGTCTCACTGAGTGCCGCCGCATCCACACAATAGCGCTTCAGCTCGCTGGCCATAAGTGCTGTTCTGCGTTGAGGTCTGTCCGTACGTACCATGGCTGACGTCCAGGAGTGTCCTTATGTTCCATGCTGCAAATCTTAGTGGTATAATGTTTGTTTTTCGACCGCATAGTGGAATGGCCCGGCGGGTGCGGTTTCCTGCCCAGGCGCAGTGTTGAGTGGGCATTTTTTGGGCCACCTTTTCTAGGCCGTTCCCCGAAAGGGGTGAGCAGTGCGGTCCCTAAATAGGGCTGCTCAGATGCACAGGGGTCTGCCGGAAACAGCTGCCACTCAATCCCAGCTGCTAACGACCGTTGCCCTGTGCCGCTGGCATGCAGAGTTCCAACTAAGAGCTCCCAGCTCATTCAGACCTGCTCCCGTCATTGGAAACTCCATCGCCGCCAGACTTTGTGAGGTCGGGGACTCAGATAGCAGAAGATACCTGCGCAGAGATGGTTTTTAAAGTGGCACGGGGGGTGCGCTTCTCCCAACGCCACATGACTTGATTTTAGAGGAGATGGTTCCGATGGCAAGGGGGATCCCTAGACGACTGGCACCTCCACACAACTGCAGAGGGCTGCCGGAAATCCAGTTTTTCGGAAACCGTCTCGAAGCGTGCCGCCACAGCTTGCTTTTCTGTTGGGGTAAGCTCCCTTAGTCTTATGTCTTCCCAGACTCACCCACAAGGCAGCGGGGCAGTGGTTGATTGGTGCCAGGGCATGTCCACCAGGGTGGGCCTGGACACCATATCTTTTGGGCCCACTGCTGCTCCGAGGTCCCCTGCCAAGTTAGCCTGGGGCCGCAAGACCCCAGTTACCATGTGTGGGCACGGGGAGGCCTGGCAGGAGTCTTGGTGAAGGAGAGGCTATGTACTGGCAAGGGAAGGCTTACACGCTAGGATGCTTCCCTATTCGCCACAAAGGCTAGCCAGCGGCAGCAAGCTAAGGGCAGGAAGGACACAAGCGGGTTGGAAGAACACATGCACCTTCCCTCCAACTACACGCTGCTGCACTAGAAGCATCACAACACCCTGTGTGTATGTACACACACACACACACACACACACACACACACACACACACACACACACACACACACACAGACACCCATACACCCATTCATTCCTAGGGGCTATTTAATACGGCCGATTCCCCTGACCTACATGTGTTTGGACTGTGGGAGGAAACCCACACAGACACGGGGAGAACATGCAGACTCCACACAGAGGACGAACCGGGACCACCCCCAAGGTTGGACTACCCCGGGACTTGAACCCAGGGACCCTCTTGCTGTAGGGGACCGCGCTAACCACTGTACCACCATGCCGCCTATTATTATTATTATAATTATTATTGTTATTATTATTATTATTATTGTTATTATTATTATTATCATTATTATGATCACTATTATGGGAGGAATGTGTAACAGTTACAAATGGTATAAGCAATGTAAAGTGAAGTTACACATGGTATAAGCAATGTAAAGTAAAGTTACACATGGTATAAGTAATGTAAAATAAAGTTACACATGGTATAAGCAATGTAAAATAAAGTTACACATGGTATAACTAATCTTAAGTAAAATTAAACATGGTATGACTAATGTAAAATAAAGTTACGCATGGTATAATAAAGGTACACATGGTATAAGTAATGTAAAATAAAGTTACACATGGTGTAATAAAGGTACACATGGTATAAGCAATGTAAAATAAAGTTACACATGGTATAAGTAATGTAAAATAAAGTTACACATGGTATAAGCAATGTAAAATAAAGTTACACATGGTATAACTAATCTTAAGTAAAATTAAACATGGTATGACTAATGTAAAATAAAGTTACGCATGGTATAATAAAGGTACACATGGTATAAGTAATGTAAAATAAAGTTACACATGGTGTAATAAAGGTACACATGGTATAAGCAATGTAAAATAAAGTTACACATGGTATAAGTAATGTAAAGTAAAATTAAACATGGTATAAATAATGTAAAATAAAGTTACACATGGTATAAGTAATATAAAATAAAGTTAAACATGGTATAAGTAATGTAAAGTAAAATTAAACATGGTGTAAGTAATTTAAAATAAAGTTACACATGGTATAAGTAATGTAAAATAAAGTTACACATGGTATAATAAAGGTACACACAGTATAAGTAATGTAAATAAAGTTACACATGGTGTAATAAAGGTACACATGGTGTAATAAAGGTACACATGGTATAAGTAATGTAAAATAAAGTTAAACATGGTATAATGAAGGTACACATGGTATAAGTAATGTAAATAAAGTTACACATGGTGTAATAAAGGTACACATGGTATAAGCAATGTAAAATAAAAGTTACACATGGTATAAGTAATGTAAAATAAAGTTACACATGGTATAAGTAATGTAAAATAAAGTTACACATGGTGTAATAAAGGTACACTTGCTATAAGTAATGTAAAATAAAGTTACACATGGTGTAATAAAGGTACACATGGTATAAGCAATGTAAAATAAAGTTACACATGGTATAAGTAATGTAAAATAAAGTTACACATGGTATAAGTAGTAAAAAATAAAGTTAAACATGGTATAAGTAATGTAAAGTAAAGTTACACATGGTATAAGTAATGTAAAATAAAGTTACACATGGTATAAGCAATGTAAAATACAGTTACACATGGCATGCAGGGTTAGCATACATTGGCAGGGGCGCTAACTAGCCGCTAAGTAGCATGTGGCAGTATACGCTTGACAAGACTAGCTCCAAAACCACATGCTACAGGTTAACAAGACTTCAGTGACATGTTAGCTGGCAGCTAAACATAATATCAGCAGTCAAAACTGTAGGCAAAAAACAACTTTAGGGCATAATACACTCAAAGCCTCATGGCCGAGTGCCAGCAGGCTCTCATCTCCCGCTCCACTCTCCCCGCACGGCCCGTTAGCCCCGCCCCCCCAACTGTTGTGAGGCACCATACTTAAAGTGACATAGACTTTTGGTGTAGAAATTATGGGATGTCTTCTGCTATGTACATATTAACTGAAACTTAACTCTGGTGTATTTACACCAGAGTTAAGTTTCTCTTTATTGGACCTGATGGGCAGACTAGTCCCCCTTTCTCTACACTTGGAACACTTGATGGTACAGCTGTAGGAAGCTGTTGGGGACTCAGTGACGTCTTCTGGTGCATTATCGGTGAGGTATATTTTCATCCCTCGGTGCACAATGACAAGTGGCTGGTCAATGGGCTCTCCTGGTTCATCATAACTCAAATGAATGACTGGCTTGACTGCTCATTTAGCAGCGGGGACACTGCCAGAGTCCACCCCATCATTGGGCTCACTAGATGTTGGGACGTCTCCCACTTCCAGTCCTGTGTCCACCACAGGGTCCTCCGATGGTAGTGTAATACTTTCAGCATACTCCTCCTCGTTAGCAGCTGGATCAGGCATCCTTTCCTCGTCGTGAGGAGTACCAGATGCACCATTCACTTCCAGGCCAACTTCACTGGGCCTATCATCCTCAGGGTTTAAGGACCAAGAGGCAGGAGGCAGAATTTGTCGTTCACCATGTATGAGCCCTGTGGAGGAATAGTGGAAGTCCTTCTCTTCACTCTCTGAAGCACTGTGCTCTGGGTCACCAGCTGTCTGTCCCTCACTCCATTGTGCTCTTTTCTGAGTAAGGGCACTGGAGGCTCTAGTTGATGGTCTCTGAGAAGGGTGTGTCTCTTCTCGAGCTTTTGGCATTCTCACTAGGAACCCTATGGGAAGAAGATGGTCTCTGTGGAGCGTTTTTACTATTCCTCTTCCACCTTCAGGTCTCACTCTATACACAGGTAAGTTGGGCAACTTTCCAATGACCATATAGGGCTGCAGGTTCCACTTCTCTTTCAACTTGTGCTTTCCTGGAACTCCCAAGGCTCGGACAAGTACCCTATCTCCGTCTTGTAGGTTGTGGACTCTGACTCTGTTGTCATACCCTTGCTTGTTTTTCTGATGGTTCTTGTGAGAGGCTTCAGATGCTAAATAGTAAGCCTGACGGAGCTCCTCCCTCAGTTTTTCCACATACTGGTGGTGTGTTGTAGAGTCCTCTCCTTCCACACCCAGATCAAAACACACATCAATAGGCAGACGGGCCTATTGATAAAATTAAACATAGTATAAGTAATGTAAAATAAAGTTACACATGGTATAAGTAATGTAAAGTGAAATAAAACATGTTATAAGTAATGTAAAATAAAGTTACACATGGTATAATAAAGGTACACATGGTGTAAGTAATGTAAAATAAAGTTACACATTGTATAAGTTATTAAAGTAAAATTAAACATGGTATAAGTAATGTAAAATAAAGTTACACATGGTATAAGTAGTATAAAATAAAGTTAAACATGGTATACGTAATGTAAAATAAAGTTACATATGGTATAAGCAATATAAAATAAAGTTACAGATGGTATAAGTAGTATAAAATAAAGTTACACATGGTATAAGTAGTATAAAATAAAGTTAAACATGGTATAAGTAATATAAAATAAAGTTACAGATGGTATAAGTAGTATAAAATAAAGTTACATATGGTATAAGCAATATAAAATAAAGTTACAGATGGTATAAGTAGTATAAAATAAAGTTACACATGGTATAAGTAGTATAAAATAAAGTTACATATGGTATAAGCAATATAAAATAAAGTTACAGATGGTATAAGTAGTATAAAATAAAGTTACACATGGTATAAGTAGTATAAAATAAAGTTAAACATGGTATAAGTAATGTAAAATAAAGTTACATATGGTATAAGCAATGTAAAATAAAGTTACACATGGTATACGTAGTATAAAATAAAGTTAAACATGGTATAAGTAATGTAAAATGTAGTTACACATGGTATAAGCAATATAAAATAAAGTTACACGTGGTATAATTAATGTAAAATAAAGTTACACGTGGTATAATTAATGTAAAATAAAGTTACACATGGTATAAGTAATGTAAAGTAAAGTTACACATGGTATAAGTAATATAAAGTAAAGTTACACATGGTATAGGTCCTACATGGTGAAAGACTAACAGTAAGCAAACATCAAATATGAACTGCTCTCACAGTGGTGCAGTGGTTAGCGCGGTCGCCTCACAGAAAGAAGGCCCTGGGTTCGAATCCTGGGGTAGTCCAACCTTGGGGGTCGTCCCGGGTCATCCTCTGTGTGGCGATTGCATGTTCTCCCCGTGTCTGCGTGGGTTTCCTCCGGGTGCTCTGGTTTTCTCCCACAGTCCCAAGACATGCAGTTCAGGTGAATTGGCCGTACTAAAAAATGAATTGTCCGTAGGTGGGAATGTATCTGCCCTGAAATGGACTGGCGGCCTGTCCAGGGTTTTTTCCCTGCCCTCCGCCCAGTGAATGCTGGGATAGGCTCTAGCGTCCCATGACCCTGATTAGGATAAGCCACTTGGAAAATGGTTGGATGGACAATTGACATGTCTGTGTTCCTCTGTCTTTGTGTCTCTGGCAGGTGTGTCAGTCATCTTTGCGGTCAGTTATCGGCGTGGTTCCTCAGGATACGGTTCTCTTTAATGACACCGTTGCCAACAACATCCGCTACGGCCGTGTAACTGCCAGCAACCAGGAAGTGCAAATGGCCGCCAGAGCTGCTGACATACATGCCCGAATACTGGAACTACCTCAAGGTCAGGCTGAGTGTGTGTCTGCTGTGATTGTGTGTGTGTGTGTCTGTGTGTGTGCGTGTCTGTGTGTGTGCGTGTGCTCTGGCAACCATCTGATGGAAAAACTCAACGTTGTAGAAGAAGAATCACCTATCTGGACACCTATTAAGGGACACGGGTGGAGAATGTACAGGAGCTAAAAGTGATCATGAAAGAGCGGCTAGGCTAGGTGGAAAGGCCGTGTGGAAGAAGTTATGGGGCATCCTGACAGACGACTGAGGTAAGGTGAGGTGAAGCTAGTTATTAAGAGACCCTGGATTGAGGTGCGGGGTTTTGTTTTGTTTTGTTTTTGGTTTTTTTTGGATTTTCCCCCTCCCATTTATCTCCCCCAATTGTACTTGGCCAATTACCCCTCTCTTCTGAGCTGTCCTGGTCGCTGTTTCACCCCCTCTGCCGACCCAGGGAGGGCTGCAGACTATCACATGCCTCCTCCGATACATGTGGAGTCGCCAGCTGCTTCTTTTCAACTGACAGTGAGGACTTTCACCAGGGGGACGTAGCGCGTGGGAGGATCATGCTATTTCGGAATAGACCGCTACACTACCCGGACGCCCCAAGGTGCGTTTTTTAAGTAGAGGTTTAACCACAGCTGCCTTAAAACTGCTGAGAACAGTGCCAGTAGTAAGTGATAAATTAACAATTTCTAGAATTGTAGGTCCCGGAAAAGGCCAGAGGTCTTTAGAAAGTTTTGCTGGTGGGCCGCTCAGATGGCTGAGCGGAATAAACCGCCATTCTTGCAATCCACTCGTCATGTGGCTGGGAGGTCGTATCCCAGACTCGCCGTAACTGGTCACGGCCAGAGCGTCCACAGGGTAAGGCATTCATTAGGCCATCCTTACTTGAGGGATAGTGGGTGTAGATCGGTGTAGTGTTCAGAGACCCGTAGTTCTCCAGCGACCCCTCTGGCCCATCCGGACGCCTGTAGCCAAGTGATGGAAAGCATTCTCCTTACGTCTCCTTCGCGGCCTGAAGGTAATGCAATATATGCGAGGCTGCAGCATGTAAAATAGCGAGAGCAGCCGACACGAGTTTGAAGGAAGCTGGTGGTACGACTATCTCCTTCCTGTGGAAACGTGAGCCAGGGGACCCAAAGGAATTGAATCAAGTGCAACTGGACTTGGTTATATATCCGTGACTATATATCCGTGACTTCTGACTAGACTAAGCTAGTCTAGCTTGGTTTAGTCAGAAAGGCACGAACTGATGAAGCCTCTTGGATGAGAGGCGAAACGTCTTCACGGATATATACCAAGTTCAGTTGCACTTGATTCAATTCCTTTGGATAACTATGACCTGGATGAATGAGAACATTCACAGACACGTGAGCCAGGGGAGTTATTCGACAAGAGTTCCGGCCATATGCTATTGGGTTAATCGGGTGGGATAAAGGGAAAAACTAGAAATAAATTTATAAGAAAGTTTTGCTGGTAAGGGGTCAAGTAGGCAAGCAGTTGGTCTAGAAGCTGACACGAACTTAAGAGTATCAAGAGAAATAGTCTCAAAAGCTGTAATAACTGGGATTATCAGTGACTCATTTTATAGACATGAATTTGGTATGACAGGATCTGCAGGAGTAGCTGGAGTTGAAGAACTAATTTTGTTTAAGTTCTCATCAACCTTACTGCAGAAAAAAATCTAAAAATTCATGGGCCATGAATGGTGAGCAGCTAATAGACGGCTGCTTTTTATTAAGTTTAGATGCAGTGTCAAAGAGAAATCTGGGGTTATGTTTAGTAATATTGATTAAGTGAGAGAGCTGCGCTGCTTTTGCAGTAGATAAAGCACGCTTGTATTTCAATAAACACTCATGCCACAATAGGTAAAAAACTTCTAATTTTGATTTTTTGCCATTTATGTTCCAGTCTCCTGCAGGTCCGCTTAAGAGCACATGTCTCATCATTAAACCAGGGTGTAGGACTCTTTAGTCGCCTAGCTCTGGTAGTGAGAGATGCAATTGAGTCGAGGAGACTAGAGAGGTCCACATTTAAGTCCCTAGTGAAATTTTCAACAGAGTCAGTTACCACAGTGAAAGGAGCCAAGACTTCAGGCAGCTGCTGGCCAAATGCAGCTACAGTGGAGGGACCAGTGTGGCGAGTGGCAATTACATTTGTGCTGACATTAACTGGACAGGCCAATAATGCTTCAAATTTGATGAGAAAATGATCTGACACAGCAGATGTGGTTGGCAAGACATTCAGATCAGAAACAGCTATTCCCTTAGATAAAACCAAATCAAGGGTGTAACCACTGCAATGACTTGACTCTTGAACAAACTGAGTGAACCCAAAAGTATCAGCTAGTGCCAGAAAGGCTTTACTTAGAGGATCAGCAGCCTTATTCAGATGAATGTTGAAATCACCTAGAATTAGAATTTCATCAGAGTGAGAACAAGACCTGAGACAAATTCTTCAAGAAATAACGAGTAACAGCCAGGAGGCCGATAGAATATCACAATCTGGACTGAGCCAAGTCCATTCATGGCTGAGGGAGATGGACCAAGAACAAGAGCCTCAAAAGACTGGAATTTAGATTCAAGTCTAGAAGTCAGATTGAAAATAGATTTATATATTAAGGCAACACCCCCACCTTGTTTATTTGCCCGAGCTACATGAGCATCGGTATAGTCAAGTGGGGAAGCTTCATTTAAGGGAAGGAAAACATTTGGTTTCAGCCATGTTTCACATAACCCAATCATATCGAAACTATGTTCAAGAATCAGATCATTTATTAGTAAGGCTTTGGTAGACAGTGATCTGTTATTTATGAAACCAAATTTAAGCATCTTGTGGAAGTGATCAGTAGTAGGCAGAGCTTTAGAGCTACCAATGGTGAAAAAAAATTTTTTTCCTAAATTTATTTCTGATTTCTCCCAATTTAGTGGCCAATCGATCCCTATTCTAGTTCAAACACCCACCCTCATACTGCATGCATTCGCCAACTGCATCTCTCCGGCCGGCAGTCTCGAAGGAGACGCCTCCCCACTTTCATGACAAGGCGAATCCAGGCTGAACCACTGCTTTTTCCAACACACACAGAGATGCATTCATGTGACGAACACAAGCGACTCTGCCCCCCTCCTGAAGATAGCAACGCCAATTATTGCTGCTTCATCAAATCCGGCCATAGTCGGATCTGATGAGACCGAGGCGCGAACCCCGGTCCCCAGTGGGCAACTGCATCGACACAAAGCCGATGGTTAGACCGCTACACCACCGCAGACATAATAGGTGAAAGATTAATTGAAATTAGATACCTTGTTGACAAATTTGACGACCAACGTTTTGGATGATATGTGGTCACATTCTTGATAACATTAGATGTTTGGTACTGTAGATTATTAAGTACTTCGTTGCACATTTCACCACCACCAGTGGTAGGAATGATTACTAGATTATTGTGATTCACACATTTAGGAGAGGAGAGCTTGGGAGCAATACAGCAGGGTAGGGAGACGGTCTCAATGTTATAGACCAAGCTGTCAGTCTGAGATTCTACACAATGAGAGGTTCCCTGACTAACTATATTAACTAAGCTACTTGTTATATCAGCATTATCCTCCATGTCGGAGACTCTGGCTCTGGGTAAACAGTGAACCAAGGCTGGTGAAGCTAATATGATATTGCGGGTAATGGCGTCTCCTATCACTAGCGTGTGTTGCTTTACTCTGTCGACAGGAGCGGGAGAGTGACGCTGGCCAGTAGGACTACCAACAGGACTGGTGAGGGGTGAAAACCGGTTTGCAGTCGGGAGAGGTGACTGCAGACCAGGCCACACGACCGGTGGCTTGCTCTTGCGGGCCTTCCTACACTGGTAAACAGAGACAACTGCCACTGCATCTGCCGATGAGGCTGAGCTAATGCTAACAATAGCAGGTCTCCTGTCAGGCCCAGGGCTAAGACTATCTGGAGTTCCCGTCACATCTAACGTAATCCTAGCTTAAAGCAGCTGCTCTAACTCATGGACACGTCTCTCTAGTAGAGACAACCTGTCTGTAACTACAGAAGTTACCACAAACCATCGTTTTAACGAGGCTGCTTTGACTGCGAATGTAATAGAGCTAACTGCTAAGCTAGGCTAAGCGCTAAGCTAGTAACAAACTAGGAACGAGAGGCTGCCTACTAAACACAAGAATCGTATGAGAAGGAAAACTAGACTCTAGTGATAAGTGAACTAAACACAGAAAATAGCTAAATCAGAACAAATGAAGAGGTTAGGGCAGAATATAGAGAAGAGATGGTACGAAAATAAACAGCTGTTACCGATCTCACGAAGCTGAATCTCACAAACACGGAAGCTGGAAACAGCTGGCAGTGACGTCCACGCGCGCGTCTGTGGGGCGTGTGTGTATGCGCGTCTGTGCATGTGTGTGGTGTGTGTGTTCGTGTATATGTCTGTGCATGTGTGTGTCTGCATGTGTGTGGTGTGTGTGTTTGTGTATATGTCTGTGCATGTGTGTGGGGGGGGGTGTGATGATGGTCACGATGGTGATGATAACTCAGATACAAGGCAGTTCCCAGGGTCAGGGTTCAAAGACTCTGGTTCCGTAGTATTGATAAAGTAATGATGATGAAGAGGGCGGTGCGCTGGACGCAGGATGCTGGACGCAGCAGCTACTGCGGCTCCCTGTTCAGTGTCGTGTTTTCTTTGTTGTTTATACTTTAGTTTTAAGTTTACTTACAAGTGTAGGTCCTGCGCTCTTCTACAGCCGTCAGGAACTTTTAAACCTCAGAACGGATTACTCACTTCCCTCCACCATCACGGACAATTTCCCCATCGATATTATCCACTCACCGGTCTCGCAGTGGAAACGCTGCCCCCTGTCGGCAACGTAAACAAAAGGGGGGGGAAACGTGGCGGGCTACATGCTAAGCTAAGTAGCGCTCCCTTCAAAGTTTCCCTCCCCAGCATCTTCATGGCTAATGTTCGGTCGTTAGCTAACAACATGGAGGAGATAAGACTCAGGCTGTCCTCTCAGAAAAGGCTGCAGAACTGCTGTCTGCTGATGTTTACGAAGACTTGGCTCAACAGCAACATAGCGACTCGGCAGTCGAGCTAGCGGGCCGCACAGCCTTCCGTGCCGACAGGACAGCGGACTCCGGCAAGATCCGCGGAGGAGGTTTGAGTATTTATATCAAAAGCTCTTGGTGCAACAATATAAAGATTGTCGAAAGTCATTGCTCTGCTGATCTTGAGCTCCTTATGATTCAGTGCAGGCCTTTCTACCTGCCCAGGGAGCTAACGGCCATTACCATCACCACTGTACACATCCCCCCACATGCTAATGCTAAGGTAGCACTTACACAGCTACAATGTGCCATCAGCAGACAACAGACCCAACACCCGGACAATGCCTTTATCATAGGTGGTGACTTTAATCAGGCTAACCTCAGGGCTGTATTGCCCAAATTCCATCAGCATGTCTCCTGCCCCACTAGGGGACAAAACACCCTGGACCATCTCTATACAAACATTAAGGACTCATACAAAGCTACTCCTTGCCCTCATCTGGGGCATTCTGACCACCTCTGCCTGTTCCTGGTCCCAGCCTACAAACCCCTAATAAAACGGATCAAGCCAGCAGTAAAGACAATGACTGTCTGGCCAGAAGGAGCAGTCTCTGAACTCCAGGACTGTTTTGACAACACAGACTGGAGTATTTTTGCACATTCAGCTACCCATGGCTCCCATACAGACATTAATGAACAGACATCTGTCATACTAGCCTACATTAATTTTTGCACTGAGAGTGTCACAACAAAAAAATCAGTCCGCACCTTTCCAAACCAGAAACCCTGGATGACCAGTGAGGTCTGGCAGCTGCTGAAAGTCCGGGATGCAGCGTTCAAGTCAGGTAACTGTGAGGCCTACAGCGCAGCCAGATCAAACCTCAAAAAGGGCATCAGAACAGCCAAACATAAATATTCCCTACGAATAGAGGACCACTTTCACAATAACTCTGATCCTCGGCGAATGTGGCAAGGCATTCAGTCTATCACAGACTACAAAAGCTCTAATCGCGGTCCCACTGTCCATGATACCTCCCTGCCAGACAAGCTAAATCATTTCTATGCCCACTTCGACAAGGACAATACTGACCCGGCCACAAAAATCCCCAGCCAACCAGAAAACCAGGTGCTCACTCTATCAGTCGCAGAGGTCAGAGAATCACTGCGCAGAGTGAACACACGGAAGGCTGCCGGACCAGACGGCATACCGGGTTGGGTCTACCGGGAATGTGCCGACCAGCTGGCTGAGGTCTTCACACCTGTATTTAACCTCTCACTGTCCCAATCTAAAGTCCCGGCATGCTTTAAGACCACCTCTATCATTCCTGTCTCCAAGAAACCAACATCCACATGTCTGAATGACTACCGACCCATAGCACTCACCCCCATTGCCATGAAGTGCTTTGAAAGACTGGTTCTGGCTCACATCAAAAACATTATCCCCCCCACATTCGACCCACATCAGTTCGCCTACTGTCCCAAAAGGTCTACTGAGGATGCCATTGCCACTGCCCTGCACGTTGCTCTGACCCACCTTGAACTTAACAACACATACATCCGGATGCTGTTTATAGATTACAGCTCTGCCTTCAACACTATCATCCCCGCCAAACTAACCACCAAACTCCTCTCCCTTGGCCTCAACCCCTCCCTCTGTAACTGGACCCTGGACTTCCTGACCAACAGACCTCAGTCTGTTAGGTTAGGTGACCACAATTCCTCCACCCTGACCCTCAGCACAGGTGCCCCTCAAGGCTGTGTTCTGAGCCCCCTCCTTTTCTCCCTCTTCACCCACGACTGCCTGCCAACTCACCCCTCAAATGTTATAGTTAAGTTTGCAGATGACACCACAGTCATTGGCCGTATCACCAACAATGACGAGATGGCCTACAGAGACGAGATTGAGCACTTCACATCATGGTGTACTACCAACAATCTTGTCCTTGATGTGCAGAAGACAAAGGAGCTGATTGTGGACTTCAGGAGGTCTAGAAGCTGCAGCCACTCCCCCATACACATCAATGGAGTGGAAGTGGAGTGTGTTTCCAGCTTTAAATTCCTTGGAGTCCACATCAGCGAGGACCTTTCGTGGACATTAAACACCCAGGCCCTTGTGAAAAAGGCCCAACAATGCCTGCATTTCCTGAGGAGGCTGAGGAGCGCCCGTCTACCCCCCAAAATTCTCATCAACTTCTACCACCGTACCATAGAGAGCATCCTGACCATCTGCATCTCAGTGTGGTACGGCAACTGCACCTCAGTAGACCAGAAAGCTCTGCAGCGGATCGTCAAGGCGGCCCAGCATATCACCGGTACCCAGCTCCCAGCCATAAAAGACATTTATCACAAACGCTGCCTTCGAAGGGGTCTGAGCATTAGCAGAGACCCCACCCACCCCAACCATGGACTGTTCTCCCCCCTGCGCTCTGGGAGGCACTACAGGAGCCTCAGAGCCCACACTACCAGGCTCAAAAACAGCTTCTTTCCACAAGCTGTTGCCCACCTGAACCTGGGTACCCACTGAATGTCTGTAAATAGTTTTAAATATTTTGTACTCCAGCTCTTTTTTAACTTATTTTTAGCTTTTGGTCTTCATGTGTGTATATCTTATACTGTGTTTGCTGTGTTTGTCTGTGTCTGTCTTGCACTGTTTGGTGAAGCCACAGCCCTCATTTCATTTTTAACATGTGCCTGCACATTGTTTTTAATGACAATAAAATTGAATTGAATTGAATTGATGATGACGGTGATGGTGATGATAAACATGATGATGGTGTCGTCTCTCCAACAGGTTATGACACAGAGGTGGGCGAGCGAGGTCTGAAGCTCAGCGGGGGAGAGAAACAGAGAGTGGCCATCGCTCGGACCATCCTCAAAGAGCCGCGCATCATTCTGCTGGATGAGGTCCGTTAGCCGCCACATTACACAACTTCCTGTTGGGCCCTCTGGAGGGGCTATGGGTCTGGTTCAGTCAGTCGTCTGTGGTGGGAGGAGCCTATTTAATAACATGAATAACAACCATACATGCTGATACTATACCAGGTTTTTACACAAGCCCAGAGGACTGTCTGTCCTGTGGATTTAAAGACGGAATCTGTATTTTCTTCATATCAAAAGTGAAGTTTTTGGTACCGTTTCCTGAAGATGTTGTCATAGCAGCAACCATTCAATGAATTGTTTATTGAGTTGGGGTCCACCTTTTATTCAAATGTAATGGAACCCGCACAGGAAATGTGTCGAGTCTGCCACAAAAGAAGAAGAACAAGGAGGCTGAAAAGAACAAGAAGCAGAACAAGAAGAAACTTGCTTCAGGACTGCGGAAGGGCAGTCTGGATTAAACGAGGGTCAAACCGTGTGAGTGTTGCACCAAATTCTGCAGCCATTTAAAGTTGTGACCTGCACATGAACACTTTCTTCCTGTTCAGGATCACATTCACGGTCTTAAAGTCCCCGGTCTTTTCGGCGGTTGCAGGGAATTACTCCGCTCTTCCGAGCCGTCCCAGTCGCTGTCCCACCCCCTCTGCCGACCCGGGGAGGGCTGAAGACTACCACATGCGTCCTCCGATACATGTGGAGTCGCCAGCTGCTTCTTTTCACCTGACAGTGAGGAGCTTCGACAGGGGGACTTAGCGCATGGGAGTATCACGCTATTCTCCCCCTGAACAGACTCCCCAACTGACCAGAGGAGGCGCTAGTGCAGTGACCAGGACACATACCCACATCTGGCTTCCCACCCGCAGACACGGCCAATTGTGTCTGTAGAGACGGCAGACCAAGCCGGACGCAACACAGGGCTTCGAACCGGCAATCCCCGTGTTGGTAGACAACGGAATAGACCGCTACGCTACCTGGATGCCCTAAATCCACTAAGACTAAGAAAATTAAGGATAACCGCTTTAAAGTCTGTGTTCCTTTATACTCGTCTAATGAGGAACACCCAGACTGGACCCAGTACGGTGCTGGTGCTGTACCAGTAGTCTCCTGGACCAACAGGATTCTGTATAGAACTAAAAGTACCTGGTGTGTGTGTGTGTCATTAGGTTGATAACAGGACATTAAAATGGCTGTGAGGAGCATGTCAGAATAACAGGTTATTAAGCTACATTAGCACACCGTGTGTCTCCTCCAGGCCACCTCATCGCTGGACAGCCAGACTGAGAGGAACATCCAGACCTCGCTGGCCACAGTCTGGAACAACAGGACCACCATAGTGGTAGCACACAGGTAATATCTGTTTCGAGAAGTACTCTTTAATCATGTACTACTAATACACTAATGGCTGCAGTCTGTGGTACACAGGTCAGGTAGTACAGTATGCAGTAAGCTAACAAAGCATATGTCCCGCCCTAGCAACCCAGCTCACCTTCTGTGTTGTTCAAGTCATCTTACCGTTCCTGTTTGCGGCTGACCAAACCACTTTTCTGTTGTGAACAGCAAAGCTAACTACAACGAGCAGCTAATGTCTAGCTGTCAGTGCTAGCTGTCCGTGCTAGCGGTCGGTGTTAGCGGTCAGAGCTAGCTGTCTGAGCCCCACTTTGACTGCTCATCATGTGTGGACGCATTAGTCATAGAAGTAGACAGGTTATGCTAAATATACTTCGTTATAAATTGTAGTACAGTAAGAATAGTACTGTAGTACTAGTAGTGGTCGCAGTAGATGGAGTAGTAGTAGTTGTAGTAGCAGTAGTAGTAGTAGAAGCAGTGATGTAGTAGTTGTAGTAGTAGTAGCAGTAATTGTAGTAGTAATGGTAGTAGTAGTAGTAGTAGTTGTAGCAGCAGCAGCAGTAGTAGTAGTAGTAATAGTAGTAGTTATACTAGTGGCCATAGTAGTAGTAGAAGCAGTAGTAGTAGTGGTGGTAGTAGCAATAGTAGTAATGGTAGTAGTAATGGTAGCAGCAGCAGTAGAAGTAGGAGTAGCAGTAATAGTAGCAGCAGTAGTAGGAGTAGTAGTAGTAGTAGTAGTAGCAGTAGTAGTAGTAGTATATAGTAGTAATATATAGTAATACTAAGTGAACAAATCATCTCCCGGTCTGAGAGGTAGAAAGTAGAAGAGACAGAGAGAAAGAGAGCGAGAGAGAGAGATGGAGAGTGATGAATATGAGAAAGCAAGGAGAAACAAGAAAAACACCGGAGAGCATGGAAGATGGAGAGAGAGGCCTTAGAGGATGACAATAGAGACAGACAGACAGACAAAGAGAGAGCCAGAGAGACAGACAAATAGAGAGAGCTAGAGATAGAGGGGATTCATCCACTTTCTCTTCAGACACAGTTGACACATCAAATCATGAGGGGGAGAGCGATGAGGTCAGTAGGAGAGGACAAAAGATGGATAGAGAGATTAAATAAAAAGCTGATTAGAGAGCACAAGATAAAACAAGATGGACAGATCAACAAAGAAAGAGACAATAGAGAAAGTGATACCTGATTAATTCTCCCATCTATAGAACATTTGGACAATGTTGTACCAGATGTCTCTTTCCCAAAGAGCTTTAAAACTCACCCACAGAGCAATCACTCTCCTCTAAATGCCCCTGAAGCCAGTCTTCATCATTCAGCATCCTCTTCATCACTCATTCATCTTCTCTCCACCAGTGAACTTTCTCTGACACTGATGGCAGTTTTGGTCAAATTCTTGTTGTCTTCTCCACCAGTCAGAAGGAAGGAGGGTCATGGTGTGGTCATCTCTATGAGGGCCAGTGTCTGGGAAGAGCTTTACCAGCTTCTGGCTCCAACACATGAAGGACATTTGATTGACAGCTGGTTGATTGACAGATGAGGCTCGCTGCCTTCGTCTTGACATTCAAAACCTTTCATTTGACACCTGCATGTATCTGCTCTCCTGTTCTTTTTGTCTTGTTTGGTGCATCTGATCTCCAAGCCTTCTGACACACATCTCCTTATCAGCCCACTTTCTTTCTTTTATCCATTCATCCATCCATCCATGCTCCAGCATGACACATAACAATGCACTGAGTTGTAGCCATTCCATCTAACTGGTTGCCTCTCTCCTTCTCTCACCTTCTCTATCTCTCATTCTCTCTCCTTCTCTCTCTCTTGTCTTTCTCTCTTACGTTTTAATTCCAAGGAACAATATTGACACATCTACAAGTTCTAAATCATAAGCCCTGACATGAAAGAGTGATAAATCATAAAATACAAAAATAAGACGTGATAGAGTGATACATCATAAGACATCATACAGTGATAAATAATAAAACGAAGAGTGATAAATCATAAGACAGAGATAAAACATAACAGAGTGATAAGTCATAAGACACGATAGAGTGATAAATCATAAAACATAACAGTGATAAATCATAAAATATAAGACATGATAGAGTGATAAATCATAAAACATGATAGCGTGATAAATCATAAAATACAATAAGACATGATAGAGTGATAAATAAACATGATAATAAGACATGATAGAATGATAAATCATAAGATATGATAGAGTGATAAATAATAAAACATGATAATAAGACATGATAGAGTGATAAATCATAAAACATGATAGCGTGATAAATCATAAAATACAATAAGACATGATAGAGTGATAAATAAACATGATAATAAGACATGATAGAATGATAAATCATAAGACATGGTAGAGTGATAAATCGTAAAACAAAGTGATAAATCATAAACCATGATATGAAGACACGATAGAGTGATAAATCACAAAACATGATAGAGTGATGAATCATAAAACATGATAGAGTGATAAATCATAAGACACAATAGAGTGATAAATCGTAAAACAAAGTGATAAATCACAAAACAAGATAAGAAGACATGATAGAGTGATAAATCATAAGACACGATAGAGTGATAAATCATAAAAAAGTGATAAATCATAAAACATGATAAGAAGACATGATAGAGTGACAAATCATAAAACATGATGTGATAAATCATAAAATATGATTATAAGACATGATAGAATGATAAATCATAAGACATGATAGTGATAAATCATAAAACATACTGTGATAAATCATAAAATATGATAGTAGAGTAATCAATCATAAAACATAACAGTGATAAATCACAAAACATGATAGAGTGATAAATATTAAATCATGATAATAAGACATGATAGAGTGATAAATCATAAGACATGATAGAGTGATAAATCATAAAACATGATAGAGTAATAAATCAGGTGTCCGTCATGTCCATCCTCATCCTCTGCGTTGTGTCTCAGACAGGACAGTGTGTATTGACAGTAAGCTGATCCAGATCCTGGATCAGTCTGCAGCCTCACCATATGGAGTCTGCTGTGCTGACGTGACCTCCGGCCTTCCTAAACCTCCCTCCATCTCTTCCTTTTGTGTGCAGCTTTTGGATTGAAGACACGTTTAATATGGACATGAGAAGCTAGCGGGTGTTTGGTAACGCTGGCCAGAAGCCTGGAGCCTGTCAACACCTCGTCCTGTTGAGACAGACAAGTTCACTTTCCGTGACAGTATTCATCATATTTAGTTTTTCCCTTCATTCAGGTGGAGAGTGATGTGTAGAAGTGGATTTGAAGATGTTTAGCTCTTGGATGACCTTAACCTGGATCTGAGCAGCCAGCCTACCGGCGCAGCAGGGTTTCCTCGGCTGAAAGTTGAATGAATGGTGATTTTCTACAATGGCCCTAAAGCCCAGGTGGAGATACCTGTGACCGAGGTTTCCCATCAAATATGAAGGACCAGATCTAAACATAGCACCATTCCATGTAGGAGGGTGGAGGACAGCCTCCCTGTGGCTTTCTGTCAAGCCTTGAAGCTGCACTCAGCAATTCAGTGTCACCACAACAGCATCGACGCTGTGTTGAGTCCACATCTAGTTCTGGTCCTTCTGCTCTAAACTTGAATAAACCACCTTTAACATACGTATATGTGTAATAAACCACCTTTAACATACATGTTGAATAAACCACCTTTAACTTACATCTAGGACAATTTGACCACCTTTAACTTATATGTTAAATAAACCACCTTTAATTTATGTGGTGAATAAACCACCTTTAACTTATATGTTAATAAACCACCTTTAACTTATATGTTAATAAACCACCTTTAATTTATATGTTAATAAACCACCTTTAACTTATATGTTAATAAACCACCTTTAATTTATATGTTAAATAAACCACCTTTAACTTATATGTTAATAAACCACCTTTAACTTATATGTTAAATAAATCACCTTTAACTTATATGGTAATAAACCACCATTAACTTATATGTTAATAAACCACCTTTAACTTATATGGTAATAAATCACATTTAACTTATATGTTAATAAACCACCTTTAACTTATATGTTAAATAAATCACCTTTAATTTATATGTTAATAAACCACCTTTAACTTATATGTTAATAAACCACCTTTAACTTATATGTTAATAAACCACCTTTAACTTA